>NC_091751.1:33939863-34104863 GCF_043380555.1 Nothobranchius furzeri
TTCTAATGGCAGAGGGAAGTGTGTTTCAGAGCCGCAGCTCTGCTCCCCATGGCGGTAAAGCGAGCTCGAGGTTGAACCAGGTGAAGTGCAGATGAGGATCTAAGAGACTGTGAAGTAGTTGCAAATCACACAGATAAAGTGGGGCCATGTAATGGATAAATTTAAATGTGAGTATTAAGATCTTGTATATGATTCTGGTTTCTATTGGCAACCAGTTTCTTAAGAATATGAGTGATGTGATTTCTTCAGGGCAAACCAGTAATGATGCGTGCTGCAGTCAGAGTTCTGGAGAAGTTGAAGTTTATGAGGGGATTTAGCCGATGCGAGAAGTGATGAGGCCATGAACGAGGATTGCAGCAGCTTGAGGCGTGAGAAAAGGACGGTTAAAGTGAGATTTGAATGAAAGTGTACCATCTAGTATGACACCCAAGACTTTTTACCTGTAGAGATGGGTGAACAGGGCAGTTGTCAATACTGATGGAGAGCTTGAGAGCATTGTTCAAAACTGAAGCAGTGCCAATGAGTAGGAGTTCCGTTTTATTGCTGTTTAGGTTAAGTAGATTACGAGAGAGCCAAGATCTAATCTCTGCTCACGAACTCACGGTCTTCTAGTGGGTGGTCTCTAATGGAAGGTCTCTAACAGGTGGTCTCCAGTGCTTAATTTGAGCTGGATCTTGCCTGAACAAGATCCGGGAACTATCTTATGTAGCGGTAAATATAGATTTATATCATATATTTCAAATGTGGTGTAAATTTAGCTTATTTAGTTGTTTATAATCGTATTGAGGCACCACCAGTTTTATGGAACTGGACCATTGGATTTAATATCTACCTCTGCTCATATTAATCAGTCTCAAAGTTAACACCACAAGTTAATCTTAAAGCTGAATTCTTGTCAGAATGCGTCACCTATTCTCGAGATTGCTAGACAATGATCAGGCATAATTTTAAGTTTTGTAGATTTATTACAAGCATCAGTTGAGACATGACAAAACGGACCAAACACAGCTTGTCATTTCATGCATGGAATTAAGACAATTGTTAACCCAAAGCTTTACGCCAGTGATATGAAACACTGATCTGTAATAAAGTGGAAATTTGGTGACACCAAGATTATAGGAAAATGGGGAATAATTTCTAAGAGGGAGCAAAGTGAGTGTGTGTGTGTGCGTGTGTGTGTGTGTGTGTGTGTGTGTGTGTGTGTGTGTGTGTGTGTGTGTGTGTGTGCGTGCGTGCGTGTGTGCGTTCAGGAATGTGCCAGAGCCCAAGTCCCCAAACCAGCCTCTTCCAGCTAGCCGGTCTCCATCCTGGACCACAACTCCCAGCATGCTCCTCACAGGGATTCCCTCCACGTCACACTCACATCACTAACCGCGACTATATACGGAAGTCGCCTCTCCAGCTCACCACTCAGTCATCATTTCTTCAGATCCACGATCAGAGTATCCAATCAACCTATCCATCCAACAAACTGTCTACTCCCAGTAAGCGCTTTTACTTACCTCTGGAAAACCCATCATCTCCGTGTCACTTCATTGACGCTCGGACGCTCGGGGATTCCTAGATCAAACCGCGAGCCGGTGTAGCGCCGACGCTAGCACTTCCGCGTCTGTAAAGCCACGCTCGCTACAGCTCAACTCCCTGTATCCAGCCAGCCAGTCTGACATAATGCAAGAGGGGTTGTGTGTTCAGGTGGTTGAGTGGATGCAACGAGAGTTGACGTGTGTGCGTGTGGTAGCAGAGAAAAGAGGATAAATCTTCAGAGCTAAACGTGAATTTTGATCGAAATAAAACATGCCATAAAAGAAAATGTAATAATCTGAATTCACGAATCGGCTTATAGCAGAAAAGATCAGCCGGTTGGAAATGTTTTCACAGACCTGCTTTCCGTCGCTGGAAGGATAGCCGGCGGCTGCAACAGCCTGGGGTCCTGGCTCGTGCCAAGGCCTTTTTGGATTAAATTGTGCTGGCTCCCTGGTCAGTCGACGTCGGTCATGGAAGGGAGTATGTGGCCCTCCTCGATCGTTGCTTGACCTTTCGGTTCCTCTAGCTGCACCAAACGTGGAATTCAGACCGCGAGACCGAATTATCCAAACAAGATCGAATCAGAGAAACTGTTCCAAATTTGGTTTAACTCTTAATACGGGGACTCAACTGGACTGCGCCGACTTCCGGTTTCACGTAGAAAGTCAACATAAAACAAAGAGCTCTGAGTTTACTGTAACTTTTGAGAGCTAATGGCTTAACAACTTTCATGAGCGTCGATTATCTTTTGCTGGGCCCAGATGGAAAATCCCAGCCGAGGTTCACTTAAAGCATCTTTCTTCTTTGTTCTGCTACAATAAAGTCTCAACTCTGGTTTTAAATAGACTTTCTTTTTGTCACACCCACATATATTTCACTCCTTGACCACTTGATGGTACTGTGGCTCTTTCACATAACCTCTGCCTTTCCAACAAGGATCGCAATTTACCAAAGTTGTTCCAGATGGGGGTCAAAGTATTACTTTAAACAGAGAAGAACTAAATTTATATCTTAAAACTAGACAGTGTTACCATTAGCATGAATTTTAACTGGAGAAACAAAAATTGGTAAACATAAAAATGGAAACAAAAATCAAGCAGTTAAGTTTGTAACTGATAAAGTTTTAACATTTACTTAGAGCATTAAGGTTGGTTTATGCTTGACGCGTCTGCGAGGTCCGCACGGCTCCGCGCGGAAAAGTTGCGTCATTTTGCGTCATTTTAACAACCACGCTCCTCCACCGCGCCTCCGCATGGGCCAAAATTTCCACAACGTGCACCTAGGAAAATTTCTAACCACGTGGACGGTCGGACGTGGAAAAACATGGCGGACTGGCAAGAACTAGTATGGCAGAGGTTCGTAAATACAGACATTGGTATGATTCAGCTCTCAAAGATCACGTGATCAACATGTTGCTAATAATTCTTGGAGAGAAATAGCTCACACTGTCGGAAAAGACGAGGAAGCTGTTAAAAAAAATGCTGGAATGCCATGTTGTAAACAGTAATTTCTACTTCTACTATGGTGTAGTGTTGGATGCATGCCGTAGAGCTCCATGCTGCCCCGTTCAGTTTGGGAGAATATTGTCTCACCGCAGAGACGAGCCGCACGAACCATAAACACTGCGAGTTGTGAAGCGCGTTCCATCCGCGAGCCGCATCACCAAGCAGAAAGTGAATGCGTCAAGCATAAACCAAGCTTTAGAGCACCTTGATTTCTAACGGTGAAGCAAAACTAAAACACCCTTTTTACTGTGGATAAGCATAACAATACCAGGGTCTTGATAACGACCATGTTCTGGAATGTTCCAGAATATGCCCTGAGAAGGTTTTACGAGCATTCAAACTTTAGGGATGAGTCAAGTTTTGGCAGGTTGAGATAGAACAGACCCCGTCCTGATAACAGCCATTGGTGCAAATGAGAAAGACATGTCACTTGGTAAAATTTATGTCCCTGGGAAAATGTAGGAGATAGCCAGCTCCAAACTCCCCCCAGTTGCTGAATGTGAGAGAAAGGAACTTTGTGTGAACCCGACACAAGTTAATCTGGGAATAAGGTGGATTTCCGCTACACTCATTTTGAAAGGACCATTCCGGCAACTGTCTGCTAAGATCCGGCAACTCAAGCGACAGTCTTGTGCTACACGCAGGATTCGATTTACAGGTGAACTAGGGAGCTCCTGGAAGCCCAAACACACCCAGGGGGAGCCCGAAACGATCCTGGTTCTACTTATATTACATTATCTATGTGGACTCTCTGGGGATTATTTAGAGCCGAGAGGCGCAGAGCTCTGATCAATGATACGCTCCAGACAGATGTGTCCTGAGCACGGCCACAGTAACATGATCAAAGTGCCGCCACCTCAAAAACAAATTTAACACGTGATCGTTTATGTCGGCTCATTTCCTTTTATGCTTTCTGTCTTTTATTTGTGCCTGATGCGTTTCGCTGCTGCGGTGCAGAGCACATCACCTGTTTCGTCTCGTCTCGTCTCGTCTCGACTTCCTCCGCTTATCCGGGTCCGGGTCGCGGGGGCAGCATCCCAACTAGGGAGCTCCAGGCCGTCCTCTCCCCGGCCTTGTCCACCAGCTCCTCCGGCAGGACCCCAAGGCGTTCCCGGACCAGATTGGAGATGTAACTTCTCCAACGTGTCCTGGGTCGACCCGGGGGCCTTCTGCCGGCAGGACATGCCCGAAACACCTCCCCAGGGAGGCGTCCAGGAGGCATCCTGACCAGATGCCCAAACCACCTCAACTGGCTCCTTTCGATCCGGAGGAGCAGCGGTTCTACTCCGAGTCCCTCCCGAATGTCCGAGCTCCTCACCCTATCTCTAAGGCTGAGCCCGGCCACCCTACGGAGGAAACTCATTTCGGCCGCTTGTATCCGCGATCTCGTTCTTTCGGTCATTACCCAAAGCTCATGACCATAGGTGAGGATTGGGACGTAGATCGACCGGTAAATCGAGAGCCTGGCTTTCTGGCTCAGCTCCCTCTTCCCCACGACAGATCGGCTCAGCGTCCGCATCACTGCAGACGCCGAACCAATCCGCCTGTCGATCTCCCGATCCCTCCTACCCTCACTCGTGAACAAGACCCCGAGATACTTAAACTCCTCCACTTGAGGTAGGACCTCTCCCCCGACCCGGAGGTGGCAAGCCACCCTTTTCCGGTCGAGAACCATGGTCTCAGATTTGGAGGTGCTGATCCTCATCCCAGCCGCTTCACATTCGGCCGCGAACCTACCCAGCAAGAGCTGAAGGTCAGAGCTGGATGAAGCTAGGAGGACCACATCATCCGCAAAAAGCAGAGACGAGATTCTCCTGCCACCAAACTCGACACACTCCACACCACGGCTGCGTCTAGAAATTCTGTCCATAAATATGATGAACAGAACCGGTGACAAAGGGCAGCCCTGGCGGAGTCCAACCCTCACTGGGAACAGGTCCGACTTACTACCGGCTATGCGGACCAAACTCACGCTCCTCTGGTAAAGGGACTGAATGGCCCTTAACAGAAAGCCACCCACCCCATACTCCTGGAGCGTCCCCCACAGGGTGCCCCTGGGGACACGGTCATAAGCCTTCTCCAAATCCACAAAGCACATGTGGATTGGTTGGGCAAACTCCCATGCCCCCTCCATCACCCTTGCAAGGGTATAGAGCTGGTCCACAGTTCCACGGCCAGGACGAAAACCACATTGCTCCTCCTCTATCTGAGATTCAACTATCGATCGGACCCTCCTCTCCAGTACCTTGGAGTAGACCTTTCCAGGGAGGCTGAGGAGTGTGATCCCCCTATAGTTGGAACACACCCTCAGGTCACCCTTCTTAAAGATGGGGACCACCACCCCGGTCTGCCACTCCCTAGGAACTGCCCCCGATGACCACGCAATGTTGTAGAGACGTGTCAACCATGACAGCCCTACAACATCCATAGCCTTGAGATACCCAGGACGAACCTCATCCGCCCCCGGGGCTCCGCCGCTGTGTAGTTGTTTGACTACCTCAGCAACTTCTGCCCCCGAGATCGGACAGTCCATCCCCAGGCCTCCCAGCTCTGGTTCCTCCTCGGAATGCGCATTGGTGGGATTGAGGAGCTCCTCAAAGTATTCCTTCCACCGTCCGACTATAGCCTCAGTTGACGTCAGCAGCTCCCCATCCCCACTGTAAACAGTGTGAGCGAGTTGCTGCCTTCCTCTCCTGAGGCGCCGGACAGTTTGCCAGAACCTCTTTGGAGCCGATCGATAGTCTTTCTCCATGGCCTCACCAAACTCCTCCCACGCCCGAGATTTTGCCTCGGCAACTGCCACTGCTGCACCCCGCTTGGCTATCCGGTACCTGTCTGCTGCCTCCGGAGACCCACAGACCAGCCACGCCCTGTAGGCCTCCTTCTTCAGCCTGACGGCTCCCCGAACCTCTGGTGTCCACCAGCGGGTACGGGGGTTGCCACCACGACTGGCACCGGCCACCTTACGACCACAGCTAGCAACAGCCGCCTCGACAATCGCAGAGTGGAACAAGGCCCACTCGGACTCAATGTCCCCCACTGCTCTCGGGACGTGGTCAAAGCTCTGCCGGAGGTGGGAGTTGAAGACCGTCTTGACAGGTTCTTCTGCCAGGCGTTCCCAGCAGACCCTCACTATGCGTTTGGGTCTGCCAGGTCTACGCGGCATGTTCCCTTGCCATCTGATCCAACTCACCACCAGGTGGTGATCAGTTGACAGCTCCGCCCCTCTCTTCACTCGGGTGTCCAAAACATACGGTCGCAGGTCAGATGATACGACTACAAAATCTATCATCGACCTGTGACCTAGGCTGCCCTGGTACCAAGTGTACCGGTGGGCATCCTTATGTTCGAACATGGTGTTCGTTATGGCCAAACTGCGGCTTGCACAGAAGTCCAATAACAAAACACCGCTCGAGTTCTGATCAGGTGGGCCGTTCCTCCCAATCACACCCCTCCAGGTCAAGCTGTCATTGCCCACGTGAGCATTGAAGTCCCCCAGCAGGACAATGGAGTCCCCTGATGGAGCACTATCTAGCACTCGTCCCAGGGACTCCAAAAAGGGTGGGTACTCTGAACTGATATTTGGCCCATACGCACAAACAACAGTCAGGACCCGTTCCCCGACCCGAAGGCGCAAGGAAGCTACCCTCTTGTCCCCCGGGGTAAACCCCAACACACAGGCAGAGAGTCTCGGGGCTAACAAAAAGCCAACCCCAGCCCTCCGCCTCTCACCCGGAGCAACTCCAGCAAAGTAGAGTGTCCAACCCCTCTCCAGGTCTCGGGTTCCAGAGCCAATGCAATGTGTCGAGGTGAGTCCGACTATATCTAGCCGGTACCGCTCAACCTCTGCCACAAGCTCCGGCTCCTTCCCCGCCAGCGAGGTGACGTTCCATGTCCCAAAAACTAGTTTCCTTGTCCGGGGATTGGACCGCCAAGGCTCCCGCCTTGGTCTGCCACCCGATTCACATTGCACCGGACCCTTCATGTTCCTCCTGCGGGTGGTGGGTCCACAGTTGGACGAGCCCATGTATCCGGTTCGGGCTGGGCCCGGCCGGGCCCCATGGGCGAAAGCCCGGCCACCAGGCGCTCGCTCACGGGCCCCAACCCCAGGCCTGGCTCCAGGGTGGGACCCCGGTAACCCTCCGGGCCGGGTACTCCGACTCTTCGTTTTCACCGCCATGAAAGATCCTTCGAACCGTTCTTTGTCTCACCCTTCACCTAAGACCAATTTGCCATGGGAGACCCTACCAGGGGCACTAAGTGCCCCAGGCAACATAGCTCCTAGGATCATTAGGGCACTCAAACTCCTCCACCACGATAAGGTTTCGTCCTCCGGTGAATTCACCTCACCAGGGCTGTGCAGACACCTTTGACGGGGTGGGTGCTCAAAGTAAAAGAAGGGGCACTTATAGAGCAATCCAACAAGTTAGAAAATTCTGATAATGAGACCCTTGGGTTCAAACAACATAATAATAATATATCAATTAGTGTGTTAATGTTAGTTCATAAATAATAGTTTTAGTTTTAAAGCTGACTTATATCTAGAGGTGTTACAACCACATTTTTGCCCCTGATCCAAGTCCAAGTTGTTTGATTTTTGATTATCTTCCAATACTGAGTCCTGTTCTGATAGCAGGTGGTGATGCAACTCATTATAAAAGAAGAAATGAGTCGTCCTTCTGTCTGTATTTGTCATTTTGTTGTTTTAGCCTGAAAAGGTCACTCATTCAGGAAGTACATTTAACAGGAATAAAGATAATTTATTGCTATTGCACTGGTGTACAACCAAATATATTTTGCGCCTACTAATGGCAGCTCTAGTAAGAGGTAGTAAAATAAATGTAAAATAAATGCAACCACAGAGACTTATCCAGTGTGATTTATAGCTATGTTAGCTGAGATCTTTTTCCTGTCAGTAGAAAATTCTTGATCCCATTCCATGATCTCACTGAACTTAACACTAAACATGAGAGCTCTGCTACCAACCTAACAACACCCTTTACACAAAGGCACCATCATCCCATGTGGCAGGAGTCTCAGAGAAACTTAGAAGAATCTTCTCCAAACACAACATCCCGGTAAACTTTAAACCCAACAACACCCTCAGACAGAACCTGGTCCATCCAGAAGACAAAACACCCAAACAGAAGCTCAGTGATGTAGTTTATGCAGTCCAGTGTAGTGAGGACTGTCCAGATGTTTACATTAGAGAAACTAAACAACAATTACACAAGAACATAACACGACACAGGAGAGCCGCCTCTTCAGGTCAAAACTCTGCAGTCCACCTTCACCTGAAGGACAAGGGACACGTCTTTGAAGATGACAAATTCCACATTCTGGACAGAGTAGATAGATGATTTGAGAGAAGAGTAAAAGAAGTTATCTATGTCAAAATGTGAAAAACCAACTTTAAATAGGGGAAGGGCTTAGATTTCACCTTTCCAGTAACAATAATGCAGCTTTGAATCTAATTCCTAAGCAGTTTCAGTCTAGGTCACACCTTCCTGCATCTAATCAACACGATGACTCACCATCAATAGAGGCTAATGTAATGATTAAATTTACATATTATTTAATGAACCATAAAATGTGAGATTCCATAGGAAATATGAAATCAATGTTATGGATCTTTGGATAACTTAAACCAGAAGATTGGAACGTTTTATTGCAGGGATTATGTAACCACTTAGTATTAACTCAGAGACAAAAGAAAGAGAGTCAAGTTTTAAAAGTTTAAAAATTTATTACTAAACAAATTAAAACTAGACTAACTTTAAACACTAAATGCATGATGTAACTAAGGTGAAGTAAGATTGAGGATGGTGTCTGTGTGAAATGTTGTTCAGAACCAGCAAATCCGGAGAAACGATTAGTTTTGATGGGAGTGAAGGTGATGTTTTGCTCTAAGCTTTGGTTTGGAGATTTATAACACACATTGAGACGCCATCTGTCGGTCTACGTACCCTTGGCGGAAGTCCCCGATAGATCAGGAATGTCGAGGTCCAGGTTGACCTCCTCTGGCAGCGAAGCCGGTAGAAAAGCAGCAGATGCCAACCAGACCAGTCTTGAGATACTCCCAGGTCACGACAGTTTATTGGCATCTAGCAAGACCCAAAAAGGGGGTCGTGATGGTTCAGCTTTTATTCTGAAAGGAACCATTGCAGCAGGTGGAACAGCAACAGATTTAATCCAGCTTGTCGTTAGGTTATTTCGGCTGAAGAGGAAAGTTACGGATTGGCCACTCCGACAACTTCTCTAGAAAGCTTTGAACTGAAGTTTAAGATGACGTGGGCATAGTTTTATAATTTGGATGTTTTGATTTATGGTCGAATCAAAAAGGGACACCAAGAGGGGATTTACCAAGCACCACCAAAACCACGCCTCACATCAGATCTGGAAGGCTCTGATTGGATCAGAAAAAGGAAATGTGTCATGTGATTCCTAACATTACGTGTGATCAGTCTCCAGTGGAAACATCTTAATTTATATTACTTATTATAACTTGTTATGATCACCAGTTTCTACATGCTCCTGTTCCTCCTGCTCCACTTCCCCGCAGAGAGGAGCAGCCCCTCCTCCACTCCTGCTCCTCCCTCCCGCCTTCCCAGCTGCACTCAATCCCTAATCAGCTTCTGAGTTTTTAAAAGGGTGCAGCCAGAAGAACCAGGGGGCAGAAAGAGTGGGGAATACCTTGAGACCTTGAGTGAATGAAATCCAGACGCACCTAGTTTGAACCTAGTGTAATTTCATTGAGTTTGGTTTTGGTCTGAGTTCTGTGGAACTTTTGAGGATTGTGCTCAATAGAGGTAGGAAATTGGTTAGTTTAAACCTACTTCCTGTGCTTGCTCAGTGGAGCATTTGTAGAGGTTAAGTTAACCTGTTGGCTGTGTGTGCTCAGTAGAGCATAAGTATTGCATTTGGTGTAGTGCTCAAAAGCGCTTTGATTTAGTAATTATTACTGTTTTGTTTCTATTACCTTAACAGTCCTGTGCTTGCTCTTAGTTTGGTTTGGAATTAATCGGTTAACTTTCTATTTTAGCCCATAAAGGGAAATGGCAGAATTTGTGAGTCTACTCTGACTTATTGGTTTATCATATTAGTGGAGCTGAGCTCCAGCTTTCTTGTTCCCTCAAGTCCTTTTGTTATCCCTCTTTAGGAGGTCACCTTTAGTTCTTGTATTTAACTGACCTAGTAACCTTATATGAGTTTGGTCATTTATTTGTAATAACATCGTTTGCTTTGAAAATCCTGAGCCTTTCATGTTACGACGTCCTTCACCAATAGAGCTTCGGGAGTTGACGTCACATCTCCCGGCATGCAACAGTTCAAATCGAAACGGCACCATATTGGCAGGCAGAAGCCGGCAGCTGGACTATTTGTTATTGTCAGAAAACTCAATCAGACAGGAAATATGGTAGATTCCTGTTGTGCCCCAGGATGCAGAACAGACACGGACGACATAAGGAATGAGCCATCTACAGGATTCCCCAAGATCCGGAGCGCCGCAAACGTTGGATCATCACAATAAAACGCACTAGTCTATAGGCTAAAATGAAGCTGTGGGATCCCGAGAGTAAAGGTTTTTGCTTAAGCAGCGACCACTTCATATCAGGTACTTAAACCAACGTTTCCTCAACTGTGTATGGTATTTATTTTAAATGATTTTATTACGATTCTTAGTGGGCTTCCTAAACTTATTTTGGTGTGGATTTTCTGTCTTATTACTCATAGCAGCAAGTAAACGTCACGTAAAATGTTGCCTCGTGAGTTCTGCGTGCTGCCGTTTACGTGTTTTATGATCACAGCAATTAACCGGCTAAGCTGTATTTAATTGTATTTAATTTTTAACCAATGGTTGATCAATTGTCAGATCACACATAAAAAGCACTTTGGATTGCTATTATCTGTCTCACTGAGACAGATCTCAGACAGATCCTGAGACCTCCTGCCTGACATATTTATTTTATTCACAGAAAACAGACTAGTGATTTCTCTTGGCGTTCAGTTTATACATTCAAACAGCACAGCACTCTATTTAAACTACTGACGTGTAAATCTGTTATTTGTCCATCCATTTTCATCCGCGTATCCAGAGTCGGGTTGCGGGGGCAGTAGCATCGAGAGGCCCAGACTTCCCTCTCCCCAGCCGCCTGAGCCAGCTCCTCCGGGGGAATCCCAAGGGGTTCCCCCGCCAGGTCCTGTAAGAAGTCCGCTCCAACAGCTTCTGGCGTTTTTAAAAAGTATCCCAGGGGCACGGTAAGGGTCGGAGATGTTTAGTTTATTTAATTTCTGACTATATAAAGCAATTTCTTCGGTTTTAAAGTGTGAAGTAAACTCCGACGAAGTAAAATCCAAGCCGATCCTGTTCATGTTCATGTTTACGATCCGTGTTTGTTTAGCTTCTTTAACCTGCCAATATGGCGTCTACTAACTGAGAGTCACGTGGGGTCCGGAGCTCTATACCATCACCAGTCGTAACATGACTACTGATCAGAAATATTATCATTTCACAGATTGTTTCACATTTTTATATTGGACTAACACTTTGTTTGACTAGCTTTATTAAAAATAGAGTTATTCTGATTTATTAAAAGAAAGAGTCTTTTGTCTTCATTCTTCTCTTGACCTGGAACAGAAGAAACAGTTTAAGACCAGAGCATGAGACCTTGAGCAATATCTCATGCAGATTAGGTTTGTGTCAGAAACTTCTGGTTTTGCTTTGAGCAGAACAAAACAGAGCAGGACCTTACAGGTCAGAAATGGACAATTCATCATGCTACGCTAATGACTCATCAGGAGATGGAGAGGCGGGGTACTCAGAGTAGTTTCTGCTCTTTAAATAACAACAGACAACTACAGCTTATAAGCTTGACTCTCCCATATTCCAGTTAGAATTGACAAAACTCCTCAGATGAGAAATGAAATGTTTTAAAGAAACCAAAGATGTCCAGTTGCCTTCATCAGTCGCCTCTGTCATTGTGCCCCAGGGCAGCTGTGGCTACACTGTAGCTCATCACCATCAGTGTGTGAATGTGTGTGTGAATGGATGAATGATACACTGTAGTGTAAAGTGCTTTGGAGTCCTTACTCTGAGAGGCGCTATACAAGTGCGGGTCATTTATCATTCATCTGAACCCTTTGGAGTAATAGTCAATAATAAAAAATACATAATAAAGGAATAAAACATATATAATTATGCTCACGTTCACACACGGGGGGGGGGGGGTGTTGGGAGGGTCTCACCATTGCTAAATGACTGCATCATTGGTGTCATTTATGTTTACAATGTAGTAGGCACAGATTAAATGGACAGCCTCAACAATGGAAGAAGCCTTTTGCAGATGCACACATCTCTGACATCCATATATACTGACAGACCAGTATACATGGATGTTTTCCTCATAATATTCATATAAACACCAATAATAATACTAGGGGTTTAAAGGCCATGAAACAAAGACAAAATAAGCCAGAGGTGAAGGTTTATGCTGTCACGTTGCGGTGTTGGTAGGACCCAAAATGCAGGAACCCAAGATGACTCGAGGCAGGAGGTGATATAAGAAAATATCCTTTATTTGGATGAGCCCAGAACATCAAAAATGGATCCATAGGCAGGGAGCCAATAAGTCCAAAAATGTTCAATAACTAAGCTAGAGACAAAAACACAAAAGACTAGAAAAGACTGAGATTCAAAATGCTAGAGACTAGAGAAGGCTTGACAGAATTACCACAATGGGCTGACACAAGACAGAGACAAGACAGGGCTTAAATACACAGGGAGGAGTAATTAGGGAAAATGGCAACAGGTGTGTGGAGTGAGGGCTGGAGGGAAGACAGGTGAATATGATAATCTAACTGGGAAAACAGAAACAGAGGAGGGCAAATACCTAAACACAAAACTAAACAACAATTATCTAAAGACAGAGGGAAGGCTCAAACTAGCTGGAGGAGCACACACACACACACTTACACTGAGTTGGAGAGGACACACACACACACACACACGCACGCACGCACGCACACACACACACACACACTGAGCTGGGGACAAAGAGGCTGGAGCTGACCTGGGAGGAAAGATTTAAAAGGGTAACAACATAAGACACTTAACTGAGACGCAGACAAAAGACACATGAGGGCGCTATGAGACACAGAAGGGAATCTAGAGAGGGATGGAGAAACACCAGGAGACACATGAAGGAAGACACAGATGCAGACCATGACATATGCATTCAACAAGAAATGTCATAAATGATCATCAGGGCTGATGTGAAATCTAATCCAGATCAGTCCAGGTCAGAATTATCATCTCATCTGTCTCATGATCAGCAGCAGCTGGATGTTTATGGCCACAAAATTTCAAGTGAAGCACACTCCTTTCATGTCTTGTGCTTGCTGACGGTCCATATTTCCATTTAGAAACCATTTCTCCTCCATGGATGTACCTGCCTGTCAGAGCGATTAACCACTTGGTCAGCTGATGCTGCTGTCAGTGTCTGCGGGAATGTGTACAGTGTGGGGAAACAGTTTTAATTTCTCTCCTCTACCTGAGCTGATGGTGACGTGCAGTGCGCCTCGCGGCAGTGATGCGATTTTTGCGCAAAATGTGGCCCTTCATGGAGCTCGTGCCAGACTGTGGATGACTGATGTTAAAAGACACACAGATATCTTTTCAAAAATCTCTGAGATTTCAACTAATGAATACCTGGAAAATTTACCGGTATGAACTGTATCCTAGAAAAAGTTACTGACATGCTGAAAGGTTATATTTAGAAGTGGCGGCGGTGCTGGTACCAGTCCAATGCACTGCTCTCTTTTCAGCTCTTTGGTTCTAGATAACACACACAACTATTGATTGATGCCAAACTAACACAAAACCATCTTTGTCAACCAAAGATGACTGCAATGGGATTTTAATATAATTGGTCACAGCACCCCCTAGATAATTTTAACCTTCAATAACTTCTAAGAACCAGGTCAGAATAGCATTAAACTTGGTCTGTGTCATCACACCACCAGTGAGGTAAACATAGAGCATCCCATTGTGGTGAGACGTGTTATTTAATGGCAGGCTCAAAGAAGATGCTGAGTCAGGGTGAGGCGCAGATCAGGTTACCGTTTGTAGTGTTCGGGGTCGCAAGGGTCGAAGTTTCTGTGCCACAGACGTGCTCAGGTGCCCCGGGCTGCGGCGCCAGGCTGGAGCTGGGAGGGCCGAACGACGCTGCTTGCAGCTTTAATTAATACTTTATTTTCACACTTCTGTTATTATTGTCTCTTGTTCTTGTCTTCATGATCAGTTTGTCTCTTGTGCTTTAGTGTGTCATATTGTGCTCTTTTTTTTTTCTTCTGTACGATGTTTTTTCTTCTTCTGTTAACTGGATTAAGAGTCCGGAATAAAGACTACTGGACTTGACTTGTTGAGAACTTTTAAAGATAATGGCCAGAGGCAAATTTTCTTTGAATGACATCATGTGTAAAAAAAAAAAGTATTAATAACTCAGCTGAAAACTTTTTAGATTTCCATAGCTGGACTTGGGAGAAAATCCAATGTTTTTAGGGATTGTGGGAAAAAATAGTCTGAGTCCAAGTGTCTCCTCTTACAACACTATTGTCAGCAACCCGTAGCTCTGCTGTTTCTGCGTTACCACTATAGCAGATGACGATGTTTCATCAGTCAGATGCAGCTTCTGAAATCTCTGCTAGTCGGTCAGATTCTTTTCCTCTGGAAGACGACGAGGAGAACGGATAACTGGAGGGATGCTGCTGCTTCAGCCGGGGCTTTCAGCTCACTTCCAGCTCACTACAGTCCTCCTCGTAGATACCCAGATCCACCTAGCTCCATCATCTAGTGACTGTGGTCCCCTAGACTCAGTCTGTCAGTGTTTGGAACAAGTTAATGACTGGAGGCAGTCATACTTCTTCCAATTAAACAAAGACAAGACAATGTTATTGTCTTTGGAAATCAGAGGAAGAGGATGGAGGTTACTGCTCAGCTTGTCTCCAGAGTGATGTCATAAATTATTTTGTCCTAAAGTTTAACCGTCTGTTTTCTATCACAAGCTAATGTAGGAGATAGGTGTAGGAGACTATTTTCATGTTCATCTTGCATGAAACACCCAGAGTGACTGAGTGACTCGAGCTTCTCTGTGAACTTGCTCTTTAACAGGATTCATCAGGATTGATGGATAAACATAATAGAGTATCGTCAGCATAACAGTGGAAGTTTATGCTATGCTGTCTGATGATTTTATCAAACAGTAAAAAGAGTTGGTCTAAACAACAAACCCTGTGGTACTCCATAAGTAACTCTTAAGCACAGGTTCCCAGTCCTGGCCATGAAGTGCCAGTATCCAGCATGTTTGAGTTTAACCAATCAGCATGTGAGTAACAGGCTTCTGCAGATCTCGATGAGCTCCTGAACAGGTGATTCAACCACAGAATCAAGGGTGTTGGAGCAGAGAAACAACTAAAACAGGTGTGCCGTTAGCCCTCCAGGACCAGGATGGAGCACCACGGCACTGCCCTAGAGTGAAGAAGATTTCTCATTTACATAAACCAACTGAAATCTGTCGTACAGATGGATTGAAACCAGCCCAGCGCTGTTCCTTTGAAAGACCAGTAGATAAAATACATCAGCTACCGCTGCAGGAGTCCAGTGCAGCCTGAGTAAACACTGGAGTATGGATGGATGGGGCGGAGCCAGCCCACTGAATGATTAAAACAACAGCATGACTTTAAACCCGTTTTATTATCTGACTTTACCTTTTAATGTGTTGGTAAAACCCTGGTGCAGTTGTGAAGATGATTTAGTAGACAAACAGACTTCTGAGTTAAAGCTGGCTAATCATGGTTTGCCACTGAGGACCTCCAGGTCTAGCCTTCTCCTTCTTTGTTGTCCTTTAGGTTGTTGAAACGCTGAGTGCTGTGGATCCAGATGAACCAGAACCAGGTGGACACCACTTCCTGTTTCAGCTGACTGCTGATGCTGCTGCAAATCACTTCATGCTGAGAGACAACAATGGTATCATCTGCCTTAAAGGGAGAGTCCTCCCAGAAGTATTATTTTGTATGTTGCCATATTGCCCAGAGTTATAGAGTCATTCTCCTGACTCGGCAGTACTCTTTTAGCTTTAGCTTAGCATAAAACAATGTAAGTGAATTGTTCCAATTAGCCTTGAGTGTGAAAAAGACCTAAATCATCAGACTGACTGCAAGTGAAGATAATGTTCACAAAGGGATCACAGACTAGGGACGACTTTAACAGCTGTAATGCCAGGATCACATCAGCCGCGAAGCGCCACAAAGTGGATTTCCCATGAAATGTGCCCGCTGCTCCTCTGTTCACATCAGGCGATAATTATCGACAGGCGCTTCTGCTCACGCCAACTGTTTTACAATCACCCCTGTGCCCTTGCTGTGTGTGTGTGTGTGTGTGTGTGTGTGTGTGTGTGTGTGTGTGTGTGTGTGTGTGTGTGTGTGTGTGTGTGTGTGTGTGTGTGTGTGTTTTCATCTCTGTAGTCTGCTTAGATGCACAAATGTTCACTTTTATAAATGGTGGTGTTTCGTTTTGTTACGTTTACCAGCCCACCTCTTCTGTTTGGGTTTGACTTCCTGCCAGACTTGACACGACTAAACGATGGCTGCACGGCGCGAGCCTTCGTGGTGCTTCGCCGCTGATGTGATCAGGGTTTAGTCTCCTCTGAAAGGTGCAAGGACCTTTAGTCATGCTTTAGTCAGCTGCATGTAAGACAGCATTGACCTGTACGTAAGACAGCATTGACCTGTATGTAAGACAGCATTGACAGTGCAGACGGTCAACGGTAACATATGCTTTGTCTGTGCCTTCTCCTTGGTTACGCGCAAGCCTGATTCATCATCTTCGCTAGTTAGAGACGCACACGCACTGACAGACACGATTAGCTCTGGGAGATGTCGTGGCCTGGGGAGTGTTTCCCCGCCAGAACAACAGAGGGCGTTAGCACCAGAACGCTCACGTTTCCGGTCCACCACTGTAGCGTGTTTATAGAGTTCAGAGACTTTATAATGGATGAATTTCATCCTCCACCTCCTCTTGTGGTCGCCACTTCCAAATCCACATTCCCCGTTGTTTCCGTCCGCAAACCGAACCTGTTCTCTGTATTTTTATGCTCCTTCAGCCACTGCTGAATAATCGTTCAGGTTTTTGGACTTTTTCTGTGATCTTCAGTCTGCTCCGTGTCTGCTGCTGAATATCTTCTTGACGGGGCAATGGCAGTGCTGTTGAAGTATTTACAGGAAGCGGTGTCCTGACCAATCACAAGCTTGCAGTCTCCATCACCCTCTGTGAGGCCGTCGGAGAGCCCTTGCACCGATGCGTATGGCATTGTGTTTCCGCATCGACGCAGACGGAGAAGCGCAAATCGGGTTTACCCGTGGCAGATTCCACTTGTCACGCAGAAGCCTGATTGGCTGGTCTCCCTGGTGACTTGCTACCCCATGCACAGTGCATGATGCGCATGGGCAGAGTGCCGCCGCTGTTACTCACCATAGTGCACCTTAACAGTGTGCACCAATGGCAGCTAGTGAAACAAACGTTGATGAGCATCTTAGGTGTGTTCTTACTGTGTCGTGGTTCTAATTCCATGCTTTCGTTCTTTTTTAAACACAGAAACAGTTTTGTTTACCTGTTTTGTAGCCACAGTTTCGCCGACGGCTGCCGGCTTCTTCAGGCTGACGCTGATGGTGTGACGCGCAGTGAACCCTACTCTCGGGTTTAACGACAACAAGGTTATTTGTCCACAGCAATGTCAGAGGTCAACTAGACAGTCGGGCGTCCAACAGCTTTCCTCTGCTGGGAATGTTCTTCCTGCACCAACTATTCCCTGCTCCACCATTCCTAGCGGCACCATCTGGAACTAAGCCCAACTAGTCTCCCATGTTTACAAGAAGCTGCAACTCCAAGGTCTAATGCAGAGGTCGAGACTTTTACTCTCCTCATGAAGAAACAAGACATGAACAGAACATTGATAGATAGATAGATAGATAGATAATCTTTATTGACAGATTGTAGATGACACATAATATGATTGTAAACCTGCAGAGTGAAAGAAATCATTTACCAAACAGCCACATACTTCATCAGAGTGACCAGAAGGTACCTATTAACTTACAGGCCAAACTTCTTCATACAGGTCAGTCTGACGCCGACATGAAGACATGAACTTGCCCTGAATTCTTATCGTATCCTGTGGTGAGTCAGAACATCATCAAGGCTGCAAAAGCCACAGGACTTCTCATCCATCCTCTCTGAATAACGTTAATCTTTCCAAAACTGACTTTATAATTTTATAAGTTTATATAATCATATTTTGTTGAATGGACAATCCCTTATCACTGTGTGATTTCCTCGGAGAGCGAATGGAAGATGCTCCGAGTCCTCACTACTCTAAACAGTCACCAACAACGTGTCCTAAAGTAACAGAATCACTCTAAAGTCTTTAGGATCATTTTATAAAAAGTTCAGTCAGTTTGTTATGTTTCAGAGACGAGTGACTGTCTAAACGTCACACGTGTTACTTTCACCAAGCAGAGGTGTTGGAGCTCTCATCAGCTGATCAGGATCTAAAGGGACAGATGTTTGAGCGCATCAGGCACAGCGAGGAACGAGAAAGATGTGATCAGGCTGGAGATCACACCAGATACGCTGCTGCAGGCATGAATCTGCGGGTCTGCAGCCGTCCCATTGTTGACGTGACAGCAGGACTTCCCTGGCTATGGAAGGTCCGCTCACCAGTTCACCGCTCACCTGTTCACCTGTTCACCGCTCACCTGTTCACCTCTCACCTGTTCACCTCTCACCTGTTCACCGCTCACCTGTTCACCTCTCACCGCTCACCTGTTCACCTCTCACCTCTCACCTGTTCACCTCTCACCTGTTCACCGCTCACTTGTTCGCCTCTCACCTGTTCACCTCTCACCTGTTCACCTCTCACCGCTCACCTGTTCACCGCTCACCTGTTCACCTCTCACCGCTCACCTGTTCACCTCTCACCTCTCACCTGTTCACCGCTCACTTGTTCGCCTCTCACCTGTTCACCTCTCACCTGTTCACCTCTCACCGCTCACCTGTTCACCGCTCACCTGTTCACCTCTCACCGCTCACCTGTTCACAGCTCACCTGTTCACAGCTCACCTGTTCACCACTCACCTGTTCACCGCTCACCTTTTCACAACTCACCTGTTCACCTCACATCTGGTTCACCGCTCACCAGTTCACCGCTTAGGCGTCAGATCTTTAATTCCTCGTCATGATCATTTATCTTCCCATCACCCTCCAGTCATCCAACTGAAACCAGTTAGTGTTCCAGATCATTCTCAGAACCTGCTCTGGTGGTAAAAGTGAGTAAATTGAAGTCCTAGATCATATTTGTGCCGTTCTACTGTCATTTTTATGGATTTTTATTCACATATAGGTTTTTACTACATTATGAGTAGAAATGCTAATAAAAACACTCAATTATACAAACAGCTACAATGATGTTCTGCTGAGCTGTGGTGGCCTCATGGAGGGGGCCATCACTAGCGCACTGCTGCTAACTACGTAAACATTCTCCCTCTCCTGATAATAACATTTTACTCTCTTTGACATTGAATGTGCTACTACTAGTTTACCCGTTTAATTATAGATTCACTAGGACAAATACAATAAAGTTTATCTCTCACCAAATAGGATATTTACTTAGAAATCCCAATGTAACCATAGAAACATGACTTGGTATTTATGGTATCCACTGATTTCCCTCTTTCCTATTCCTTTTCACTTTCCCTTTCCTTATATATTTTTGACAGTTTATATTTTTTCTCATTTTAAACAAATTTTTATCAGTTTTTTGTACTTTAATTTAGTTTGTTTATGTGAAGCGCCTCACGATTTTTATCTTGAGAGGCGCTATGTAAAAGTTCTCTTTCTTTCTTTCTTTCTTTCTTTCTTTCTTTCTTTCTTTCTTTCTTTCTTTCTTTCTTTTCATTTAGGTCTCCTCCTGGTTGGACGTTTCCAGAAAACCACACCAGGGAGGCGTCCTGGCTAGATGCCCTAGCCAATAATCATTTCCTTTTTATTTTGTTCTTAGTTGTTTTCCGGGTTGAGTTTTCAGCAGCGTGTGTCGCTGGTGATCATCTGCTCAAAGCATGCACAACTTAAATGACAATACTAAATTACTTCAGATGGTGGCAGTAATACAACATATACATTAAATCAAAAATCATTTTAAAAACAAACAGAAAGAGAGACACCATGGTCAGGATTTTTCTTTCTTCTTACTATAGCCCACCTTAACCATGCTCATCATGGTCCACTTTAACAGTGCTCACCATGGTCCATCTTAACAGTGCTCACCATGGCCCACCTTAACGGTGCTCGCCATGGTCCACCTTAACAACGCTCACCATGGTCCACCTTAATGGTGCTCACCATGGTCCACCTTAACAGTGCTCACCATGCTCCACTTTAATGGTGCTCACCATGGTCCACCTTAACAGTGCTCACCATGCTCCACTTTAACGGTGCTCATCATGGTCCACCTTAACAGTGCTTTCTATGGTCCACCTTAACAGTGTTCACCATGCTCCACCTTAACAGTGCTCACCATGGTCCACCTTAACGGTTCTCACCATGGTCCACCTTAACAGTGCTCACCATGGTCCACCTTAACGGTGCTCACCATGGTCCACCTTAACAGTGCTCACTATGGCCCACCTTAACGGTGCTCACCATGGTCCACCTTAACAATGCTCACCATGGTCCACCTTAATGGTGCTCACCATGGTCCACCTTAACAGTGCTCACCATGCTCCACTTTAACGGTGCTCATCATGGTCCACCTTAACAGTGCTTTCTATGGTCCACCTTAACAGTGTTCACCATGCTCCACCTTAACAGTGCTCACCATGGTCCACCTTAACGGTTCTCACCATGGTCCACCTTAACAGTGCTCACCATGGTCCACCTTAACGGTGCTCACCATGGTCCACCTTAACGGTGCTTACCATGGTCCACCTTAACAGTGCTCACCATAGGAAGGGTTAACTCTGGGTTGTCCATCTGTCTTCAGACAACACAGCGTCTGTTGTGATGCAGCAAGCCGGTTTCCTGCAGCGAGACAAGTCTGTCTACTTCCTGCCGGTGGTGATCTCTGATGGTGGACGTCCATCGCTCAGCAGTACCAACACGTTGACCATCACCATTTGCAGCTGCAACCTCCAGGGAAGGCGCCTTCGCTGTAGACATGGGGCCACTTTGGACTCAGATGGCCTAAGCACCGCCTCCACTGTTGGCCTCACCTGCATGCTGTCATTCTTAGGTAAGGTGATGACATGTAGCAGTTAATACATATTAATTATGCCCAATAAGATGTGATATTCCATATAAATATGAAATATCAACCTGATTGATCTTTGAATGTTTAATCAGAAGATTCTAGGGTTCTTAGCTTGCTCAGGGATCATAAACACACTTCGTATTAATTCAGACAGAGTCAGTAAATAGTTTATAAAATGAATGTAATTATTTTTCCTAAAATAATAATTAATATATAACCAGATATGAATAATGAGATGTGGTGTGGTGTATGTGAGGTGTTGTGATGGAAGCTAGATGTTGTAGCAACCGTTCTTTGTATCTGAGAAAAATTGTGAAATCTGGGTGTAAAAGACTTTGTTTTATGTTATAAACTAGAGAGTTGTTTTTTAAAAACAGCATCAGACGCAATCTGTCATGCCAAGTCTACGCACCCTTGGTGTGGAGGTTCTCGTTCGATCCGGGGGGTCAATGGTCACTGCCGGTGGAGTGAACTCTGATATAAGGAACCTGTGGATAGCTCCGATAGGACCCGTCCAGTCTGAGATCCCTCCAGGTGAAGACAGGAAGCTGGAATGCTTATTTGCATCTAAGGTTGATGTTTGTTTGGCTCTCAGAAGAGCCAGTTGTCTGGTGGTATCAGCTGCAGTGTTGCAGAGAGGCTTTGGCAGGAGGTCAAAGGAGAAGATGGTTTAAAAAATGCTTCTTTCCTGATTTGGCCGGTTCGAGGGTCAACGAGAAACTGAAATAATCAGAAAGTAAATCTAGTTTTATTAAACTGCTTTGTTATGATTTCAGGCCAAGTTTGGCCAATCAGAATTCGACACGTTTCTGAGTATTTACCAACATCCCTCAGAAAGCCACGCCGTCCTCAGATACAAGATGTTTTTAACCTTAATGAGTATCTTATTGTAATGTGTTTGAGTGTGAACATTGATGAACTTGTTAAATCATACTGATTTGTGATATCAATGGATCATTGTAAGAACAATATTCATTTCAAATTCATTGATTTAAGCACAGATTATTCAAACATTTCATTTTAACATCTTGTTCATTCATTCATATGATTATTCAACTTATGAGTTATAAAAGTCATGGAAACTTCACTTGTTCAGAGTGAAGAATGTTGACGTCTGGCTTTCACGCAGAGAGTGTAGGACCTTGGGAGAGAATGTTTTGTCTTCTGTATGTAAACACGCGCTGAACAGAACCTTCTGGTTCTGGAAGGCCACATAGCAGTAGCTTGTGAGGTAGAGCGGGCTGTCCAGGTATCGGAGGGTTGTAGGGTTGAAATCAGCTCCCGGCAGAGAATGTTGTTGTTGTGTCCTTGGGCAAGACACTTACCCCTTCCTGCCTGCTGGTGGTGGTCGGAGGGATGGGTGGCGCCTGTGCTCGGCAGCCTCACCTGCCAGGACAGCTGTGGCTACGACGTAGCTCATCGTCATCATGTGAATGTGTGAACGACTGTTTGTGTTGTGAAGAACCTTGGGGGGCTCTAGGATTCTAGAAGGTGCTACATCAAATACAGGTCCGGCGTTGCAGAAATATTACTACCAAGCTTGGCAGCACGAATGCCGCAAATTTCTTGCATGGGCCCGCTTCCATGAGCTCCCATAAGACGCACCACAGCAGCAAAATCAGGCTGATCTGCCTGCATGCTGGTTCTTATGGAAGTGGGTTAGGGTTAGGGTTGGGTTAGGCAGCATCCCGCACTGGGGCCTGTTGCAGGGTTCTTTCACAGAGCTTCTACTGATGCCAGTAACTTGTTTATGTCTCACCTAGCAGGTATTGTCATGGTAACCACTGTGACTAGATGGAGGAGGAAAAGGGGGGAAACTCGGACGATGGATGAAGAGCAAGACGTTCGGGAGAACATTGTTCGTTGTGACGATGAAGGCGGGGGTGAGGAGGACACTGGGGCCTTCGACATGTTGACACTGAGACATCTCAATCAAATGAACTTCATCACACCTACTGACTCAATGCTCAGAAACAAGCTGCTGCAGGAGTTCATCAGAGACCGGCTTCTGGAAGCAGACCACGACCTAACAGCGCCCCCTCCTGACTCTGTGCACACTTACACCATCGAAGGCGGTGACTCAGCAGCGGATTCGCTCAGCTCGTTAGACTCGCTGACCTCATTAGAGTCTGAGCAGAGTTACACCTTTCTGAGGGAGTGGGGGTCAAGGTTCAAGAAGCTAGCAGAACTCTATGAGCATCGCCCGGGAGCGGGCGTGGCCTAATGACGCAAAGGTGTAGGCAGCGGGACCAGCTGGTTGAGCAGAGCCAACATGCTTCTCTGCAACGCTTTCTTAGGGGTCTAGTGTTACAGCTCTGCTGATTCAAGTGACTGGTTCTGATCCAGTATTCACTACCAATAATCCCAAGTCCCCCCAACTCACTAGTGGTCATGTGATCAGTGATGTCACAGCAGGGCCGAGCAGAGTCCTCTGCAGGGGCAGCTGCTCAACGTTAAAAGGGGTGCACGGAACAAGATGTGTTATACAGCAGTCCCTCGTTTATGGTGGGACCTCACCCACACACCCCAACGGGTACACACACACACACACACACACACACACACACACACACACACACACACACACACACACACACACACACACACACACACACACACACACACACACACACACACACACACACACACACACACAAGAACACTCCAGAATACCCGTTTCTCAACTGCTTTATTTCCAGCATGTGTTAGGGTCCACAGCAATCTCCGGGTGTGGAGACACGCGTCTCCTCCTGCAGGAGCGCTGCAGCCGTGGCTCGTCCACAGACCAGCGCATCACCACAGTGTTATAAACCACCCCGTGACACACTTTCTACACTTTTCTCAGACAGGCGTTTTCACTTTCTCTCTTGTTTAAGTTTCTTAAAGTCCAAACATCTGGACGCAGAACTGTAAAAAAGCATCTATGAAACTGTGAGGCCACGAGAGGTGAACGTGTTGTAGCAAGGGACCACTGTATCTTAAAATCATAATTCCAGTTCGTTCTTACTCATTTTCTTTGCTCATGTGCATCATTCAGAAGGCCATCTCAGTCCCAGGATGTCTCGAGACATGCATGAAGCTGCTGTGGAGCTGGAGAGCTCCTTCAGCAGCAGACTGCTCCATCCTGGGAGCAGGAAGGAACACGACGATAGCTCCTTCCTCCCACCAGATGGTACAATTTACAACCACCACTGCTCCCAGCAAAGCCAGTAAAAGCCTCCTTGCTGCTTTGCGTTTGTAGCCCAGTTCTGTTGTCCTTCTATCTGCACATCATGTTAGAACCTTCTGCTAGTCACCTGATTCACCTGTTCAGCAGCTCTGCAGAAGCCACTTAAGTGTGTTGAAGCAGGATCCTTTGGGTCCCCGTTACCCTGTGAGGGATCCAGTTTCTTACCCAGGTGTTAGACTGGAATCTTGCCATGGTCATCTGGTCTGCTTTGTTAGGTTGAAGCTGCTGTTATCTGAACCGTGCCCTGAAGGACGTCTGCAGTCAGACAGGTAACCGGCACAAAGACAAGGACCCCTCCTACTTATCAGACCCTTTGCAGAGGTATACTCCTGATGGTCAGCCCAGCTGGAGCCCAGCTTTAGCCCCTCAGCTGTGGAACTCCCGTGGGTGAATGATGGTTCTTCATTCTGCAGATGAAATAGAGCTTGTTTTACCTCAGCTGACACGTTTCTACTGCCGCCTTCATCACAGCTATCGCCGATGTTGGAGGTGTCACTTCTGTTTATCTGAGGACAGCGGAGGACGATATGTCCCTCTACTGTCTCATGTGGTCTAGCGTTAGGGTCCTTCATCCCTGTTCGTGGTCCCTGGTCCACGTCTCCTTATCTCGACTCGACGGCTACTTTGATCCATCTTTTGTATTTTTGGTCGTCTGTGTTTATGATCCGTGTGCTGTCCCGGTAGGGTTAGGGTGATGGTTGTCCTTGTGCAGGGCTCTGGTACACCACAGTTTTGTTGGACTTTCTGCCTCTTGTTTCTTTGCTCTTGTGCCTTCAGCTTGTTCCTTCTCACACTCCTCTCTCCTCTCTATGGTTCCTGTGTTGAGGTAGCGTCCTGTTTCCTATGTATGGTTTATTGCAGCGTTGGCGTGGGATTTCATAAGGGACTTCACGTTTTTGCTCCGATATCTTGTCTTTTGGGTGTACTAGACTGTTTCTGATGGCCATGTGTGGTTTTGCTGGTGTGTTGTGTTTGTTTCATCATGTTGTTGTTAGGTTTGGTGGTTTCAGCAGGATCCAAATGCAGTGAGTCAAGTGGAGCGATGATCCAGAAGCAGCAGGTGAGGAACACTGGGAACCCAGAAGGGATGAGAGGACTA
The DNA here is from genome assembly GCF_043380555.1 of Nothobranchius furzeri. Lineage (NCBI taxonomy): Eukaryota > Metazoa > Chordata > Actinopteri > Cyprinodontiformes > Nothobranchiidae > Nothobranchius > Nothobranchius furzeri. The sequence goes on from NC_091751.1 coordinate 33,965,580, forward strand.
ACACTTGAACCAGATGAAAGGCTGAAGGTCAGAGGAAAGGGTGAAGATGGGGATGAGCGAGTCAGGGTTAGGGGCAGTCGTTGTTCAGGTGTGAGACATTTCGTCCACGTGAGGTTTCCATAACTGGAATTTGCAGTTGGGGGGTTTGGTTATGGCTCTTTGCTCTATGTCCTCCTTGAAGAACTCCCAAAGGACAGCTGAAAATGGGTTTGCAGTTGTTTGTAGATGGTTCCATCGTATGTAGAGTTGGCTTTGGGTTCTGTTAACGGTTCTACGCTGTGAGGATTGTCTTCTCTGATTCTGTTAACGACTAAATCTATGCTGTTGGGTTGCTGTTGTGGTGAACAGGGATGTGATGTTGTGTGAGATTAGTGAGTTGTTGTTGTTGTTGTTGTTGTTGTTGTTGACACACTGGAGAGTGAGTAGTCTTCTGCTGCCTGCAGATAAACGGAGACAGAAGTAACGCCACCAACACCAGCGGGGCTGATGTGTGTGTGTGTGTGTGTGTGTGCGTGTGTGTGTGTGTGTGTGTGTGTGTTACGGCTAGGGTTAGGGTATGGAGGTATAAGATATGGAACTCCTGACAATGAGGGTCAAGCAAGCTTCAGAGTTTTAAGCTCCTCCCCTTTACTTAATGCACCAGTGATGTCATCCTGTTCATATTTTAATGTGATTTTATTGTTTTCACTCTTGTTGACTTGTGATTTGAGCTCATCTAGATCAGTGGCTGCTACAGTTACGTGTGGTTTTGAAGCTATTGGTGCAATAATCAGCACTTTGGTTATTGTTGGTGGCTGTAAAGTCTCAAATAAGTGGTGATGGTGATGATGATGATGATGATGATGATGATGATGATGATGATGAAATTCAGTGAATTCATTTGGACCGTAGTTTTTTATTTTTTGCATTTCTGTGTTTTTTGTATTTGTGTTGTTTTTTATGTATTGTTCATCTTTGCTCCTGTTGTAATTGCTGCTGTGACACAAAACAATCCCCATGGAGGGAAAATAAAGAAATTTCTGTTCTGTTCTCTAATTAAATCCCGCCCATCCCATAATTCCTTCAACTATAACTGCTTTAGGACATGTTGGGTGGGTGGATTAGAGAACACTACCTGTTAGTAGTAGGACCTCCTTATTTACTGTTCTCCTCAATGTAATGCATATCACACACACACACACACACACACACACACACACACACACACACACACACACACACACACACACACACACACACACACACACACACACACACACACACACACACACACACACACACACACACACACACACACACACACACACACACGCAAGCACCCTAAGGCATGCACAGAGGTGGTGTTTAGTAAACAAACAGCTGAAGACAAAAAATTATTTTTGGTGTGAAAAAGACTTGTGTTTAGCCTCCAGAAGGTCCCCAAGGTGGGTTGTTCCAGGGGTTAAAGGTCAACCATCAGTTGTCCTAGTTTAAGCATCAGAAGATGTTTACAGGTGGAGGAACAGCTTATATGCTGCCTTGTTCTGGGTTAAAGTGTCAGGAACAGGAAACATAAATTAGTTTATTTGGGTCTGTATCTTCTGGGTCAATCCTAGGAGAATCCTGGAGGTCACGACTGTTCTGGTGAGTCTATCTGGCCCTCAGCCCTGAAAACATCCACCAGGTTTGACCCCAGACCCCCCAGATCCACCTGTTTTCCTCTCATGCAGGTGTGTGATGCTGCTCCCGACCTCTAGAGGGCAGTAGCGACTGCTCTCAACACTAAACAGGAGGACTGGACTAGATGCATGAATTGGAATTGTAGGATGCCCAAGGAAAGTCCGCCTTTCCCGCCTCTGATTGGCTGGAAGGACTCTCATACGATTGGCTTTCTCATGTAACAGCAAACCTTCAGGTTTTATGTCTGCAGCCAGATCTCGAGGAGGACCTGACAGCAGTTCATCGTCGTGACTGACTTGAGTAGGCAAACTGTGCCCATGTCAGGGTGTCATTTTAATTTGGGCAGTCTAAGGCACACCTGTACATTATTCATGCTGTCATCATCTCCTTGACATGCCACATCTGTGAGGTGGGATGGGTTATCTTGGTAAAGGAAAATTGCTCACTAACACACATGTAGACAGATTTCAGATGTTTGAGTTCAGCTCATGAAAAATGGGAGCAAAAACAAAAGTGCTGCATTCATATTTTTGTTCAGTGTAGATTCAAAATTGGCTACTGAGTAAAAATCTGAACATAAACCTGTTAGAAAGGGCGGATCTATTTCCACATCCTATATCGAGAGACATCATTCCTCATTTTAAAAATTCAAGGGGGAGGACCGTACAAAATCGCTCGGAGGGCCACAATTGGCCCTTGGTCCGCCCTTTGGACATGTCTGCTTGGAGTGAACAGATATAAAGTAAGTCCAACCGTGTGATAAATACAGCCAGATTTATTATAAGTTCACATTTTACGATTTTCATTGTTTTAAATAGAAGAAACAACAAACATGACTTCACAAAGCAGGACAGAAACTTTGTTATAGCGCTAAGTTCATACTTTTTTCACCAAACTCTCCAACAGCTGTTCTGGAAGTAGCCAATCGTAGCAGAGCCCTTCTAGCCAATCAGAGGCGGGAAAGCTGGGACCCTCCTTAAACATCCTACGATTCCAAGTCACGTGGACTGCACCGCTGTGTTTCCGGGCTCCTCAGACCGTGCTGGTTCTGCGTCGTGGTCCTGACTTCAGGTCACAAAGTGCCCGGTGTTCCTTCAGGTGTTGTGTCGGGTTCAGAGGAGATGCGGGGCCGCGCGGGTCCCTGCGAGGCCCTGCTGGTTTGGATTACGCTGCTGGTCTCTGCGGCCCCCCCTTTAGCAGCCTGGGATGCGGATCTGGAGCTGCTGGACCTGGTGGAGGAAATCCCGCAGACATTCTACCAGTTCCTGAACATAGATCAGGTGCGTGCTAACTGCCAACGGTTCACCGTTTCCATGGTAACCCCGGGGAGCGCCACGTACACACTCAGCTCGTTAAGCTAGCTAGCGCGCGCAGTTCAAAGGAAACCGAACCGAATCTTTTCCGTTTCAGATCTGAGGCCGGATCTCATGGACATGTTTATTTATTTATTTATTTCTAAGGAGGATAAAAAAACACTCGAGATGAAGCATCTCGTTTACAAGCGGGTCTTCCTGGAAACAAAGATGCTAATGCAAAGCCAAGATAACAGAGCGACGATCTGAATTCAAAACGCAATGACAAATTAATACTACCACAGTTAAAATATTAGTAAATAAACAAAACAAAATTAAGAAAACAAAGACGTTAGCTAATCAAATAGAATAAATTGTGTGAACAAATGTACATTTACATAAAAAATATGATGACACAACTAAATGGTAGAGAGACTGCTTATGCACAACACAGAAATCTGGGATAAAAGTGTAGAATGACTAAATGATGAAACCATTGTAATTCAAAAACTTCTACAGATGGGTAATAAATGATCATGAGTCAGGATTTTAAACTGTCTAAAAGAAGTGGTGGATCTCATAACAGGTGAATTATTCCAGTCAGATGGAGCTTTAGCAGAAAAAGCAGCTTCCCTGACGCCGTTCCACAACGGAACAATGAAGGAGGTTTACTGAGTTCTATGAATATCATCATGAATGCATGGTGACGCAGTGGTTAGCACTGTTTCCTCGCAGGTCGTAGGTTCGAAACTCAGCTGCAGCCTTTCTGCGTGGAATTGCGTGTTCTCCCCATGCATGGGTTTCCTCCGGGTACTCCGGTTTCCCCCACAGATCACAACATGCCCTATAGGTTATAAATTGTAAGTCGCTTTGGATAAAAGCATCTGATAAATGAAAAACATAAACATGATACCAGAATGGTAAGGAGGAAATTTTAAATAAAAACAACCAATGAAATGTCCTCCTAGACTGTGTGTGTGTGTGTGTGTGTGTGTGCGTGCGTGCGTGCGTGCGTGCGTGTGTGCGTGTGTGTGTGTGTGTGTGTGTGTGTGTGTGTGTGTGTGTGTGTGTGTGTGTGTGTGTGTGAAGCGCTTTGGAATCCTCTGACTCTGAAAGGCGCTACGCACATGTGGGTCTCCCCACACATGGGCTGAGAAGCCTTATGGGCCATTCCCATCTGTACCGGGTCGGCCCGGGCCGGCTAGCCCCAGCCTGGCCCGTTTGATTCCACACATCCTTGTCTTAAGCCCATGTGGGCTTATTCTACCCACCAATCAGAGGCTTGCTCTAATGGAAGGTGTGAATTTGCTCTCAGCAGTGGGTGTGTTGGCCCTGGTCGGCCTGAAGCAGACCCCCTTGAGAAGCTGAGAATGAGCCTTGGTTGGCCCGGAAAAATACCAGGCCACCCAGATATGTAAACAACCTACGCTACCCGGCCCGGGCCGACCTGGTACAGATGGGAATGGCCCATAAAGGTGTGTTATGGTGGTGCCCAATGTAGCGTTGGAAGAGTCCAACAAGGTCATTTGTCTGCAGCAATGGCCATTTTCGAAATGAGCCAGTTCTGCGCAGATTATATCACCGGTGATCGGCGCTCATTGCATGCCGGTTAGATTTGTGTCCGACTTGACGCCGACTTGCTCTGACGTCATGCATACGTAGGCAACGATAACCTCGTGAGATCAAGGCGGCTGCAGATTTTGGAGCCAAGCCGCTGCAGTTGCTCTCCACCAGCTGCAAATCCTAGGGGATGACGGGAAACGCCTGGCTCTCACCTGATCTAAGATCTGATTGGTTCACATTTTGATCCAAACATCCGGTGGTAGAACATGAAATGTTAGTTGGTCACATGTATTCTGTAAATCATGTTACGTTGATGATGACAACAATATAGGCCATGAAGAGAAATGTGATTTGTGTTCTTTTGTCACGTTTCCTATGAGCACACTAAAGCTACAGCTGATAACCTTTACCTATTATTACAGTCATGTTTCCATATACAATATATGATATCCACAAGCATGTGAGGATGTGTTTCGGTTGCTAACAGGCACCAGAATTAAAATAACAAGTACGAACGCTAACGCGACATCTTCATCCATCGTCACCCCCGAGCTACACATGTAGGGAAATCTGTTCGGCTTAAACACCGGCTTTCAGCCACTCCCCCTGCTGTATCCGTCTGTCTTCCAGGCGAGGCGCTGCTCAACTTGAACAAGGCCAATGTCAGAGGTCAACAGATAGGGTGCCACATCTGACCTGCCTGTTTAGGGGTTAGCGTTAGCTTCTAACCTTGCTGTTATGGTTAGTAGGGTGACAGATAGATAGATAGATAGATAGATAGATAGATAGATAGATAGATAGATAAACTTTATTGTCCACCTCGAATTGAGGCAGGAATTCGCCTTTGACATGGCTCACCTTACAATACAATCCATAACGCATTCACGCAAATATATAAAAAGACAATTAAAAGGTATTAGAATGTAATCATCGTAAAAGAAATAAAACTTTAAGAATTCAAAATTGTAATTGCGGTGGGAACAAATGATTTCTTATAGACACCTTTCTTGGCCAATGGAACCCTGAACCTCCTTCCTGATGGAAGTAAATGAAAATGTGGGTTCAGTGGATGGGTTGAGTCTGCACTGATCAGGGTAGCCTTCCTGTGCACTGCTCGCTCGTGAAGAACAGAAAGTGGGATCTGAGGAGAACCTGTAATTTTGCTGCCTAATTTAACAATACGAGACCGTTGTGTTTTGTTTTTAACTGTAAGAAAGTTATACCAAGCTGTAATATTGAAAGTTAGAATGGATTCAATCAGTGACTTATATACAACTGTTAGGATGTCCTTGTTCACATTGAGTGCTCTTAGCTTCCTTAGCAGGTGGAGTCTTTGCAGCGCTTTCTTGTAGACACCGTTGCTGTGATTTGCAAAGGACAGGTGGTCATCAGTTTCTGTTCCCAGATACCGGAATGACTGAACCTGCTCCACAGGCTGACCCTGTATGCTGAGGGGTTTGAACAGGGATGTGTCTGCCTCGCTGACTGCCCCACAGCACATTTCTTTAGTTTTTGAGATATTCAGCCCCAGGTGAAAGTCTCCAAATGTCTGGAACAGATTGCTGACCGCCTGCTGATATTTAGACAGGTCCTCCGATGTCTTCACTGATGCCACCAATGCCACCAGTCGTCTGCATACTTATACAGGGCCATTCTCTCACTATGGCACCGGATGTTTGTGTAGACTGAGGAAAAGCACTGGAGACAAAACACAGCCTTGTGGCAGTCCAATGCTAATGACACTTTTCGTGGATTTGAATCCTCTTAACAACACTTGTTGTGGCCTGTCTTTCAAAAAGCTGTGGATCCATAAAAGCAGCTTTATGTGGAGATGGAGATCTGAAAGCTGTTCCAGCAAAATGCTGGTGTCTACTGTATTAAATGCAGAAGAAAAATCCATGAATAAGATTCTTGTGTATGGTTGTGTAGAGTCCATGTGTTTAGTGACAGCATTTAGAAGAGTGAGACTTGCATCCTCTATACCACGTCTTGCCTTGTAAGCAAATTGTAGGGAATCCAGCTGGTCCGAGATGAATTTTGTCAAGTGTCCTCCCACTACCCTTTCCATGCACGTGCACAGAACTGATGTAAGGGCCACACGTCTAAAGTCCCCCAGTTCTTTTGCATGAGCTTTCTTGGGGATCGGAATGATCACAGATTCTTTCCATTGCTCTGGAACACAGCCAAAGTCCAGAAGGAGCTGGAAGAGTCTGGTGAGTACCCCACCTAGCTGGGTGGAGCATTCTTTCAGGACCCTGCCACGGAGCCCATCAGGGCCAGAGCTCTTGTATGGGTTGATGCAGCACAGGATGAAGGTGACCTCCTCCTCGCTGATGGTTGGCGCTGGTTCAGTGAGGCTCTGGTTGGGGGGGGGGGGGGGGGGGGGGGGGGGTTTGCAGGTGGAAAGAGGGCGAATGCCGTTGAAGCAGGCAAAAAAGACGTTCAGCTGCTCTGCCAAGGAGATGGAGTCATGGCAGTTGACTTGCGGGATCTTAGGGTCTCTTCCATTACATCCTCTTTTCCCCGGACATGTCCACTTTTCACTCTCTGTCCGGGGGGTTTCTTGTATTGATGAAAATGGCCAGTTTTTCATCCAGTAGCAGGGATCGAATTATGGGGAGCTGGATATCCTACACATCCAGGGAGAGACGGAAACACTGTTTGTACCTATATTACATCATTTATGGACTCTCAGCGTACCGGGGTTCTTTTGAGCAGAGAGCACAGAGAGCGGCAGAGCGCTGATTGTCGGTGAGCTCCAGGCAGCTGCGTCCAGCGTACGGTCCATTCTCAAAGTGGCACAACCAAAAAAAAAACAATAATGAACACACGATCGTTCATGTCTGCACATGTTCTCTACTTTCTGTCTTATTTGTGCCTGAAGCACTCTGCTACTGCGAAGCGGATCACCTGTGCTGCGGTGATTTCACCTCACTGACGCAGCATCGAAACGCGCTCTCCGTTTTGCGGTCAGGAGATCCCTTTGATCTTCTCAAAAGTAACTGATGAGGTGAAAAGGTAAGAATCCAGGCAACAGTTTTTCTGGAGAGTTTAGAGGAGATGCAGGAAGATGAGAGACAGACAGGACAGGAAAATATAGTTCAATAAAAACAAGAAAACAAAACAAAGTGTTGAAAAGTAAAATGTAGGTAGATTTATCTCCACTACACATTTTTACCTGTATAAAACAATAAGTTACACACATGTAATATTTATACATTTGATACAATTCAGATCACCTTCAAAACTCAGTCACACACCCAGGGCCGTTTCAAGGCATTTTGGGGGCCAAGGCAAAACATAACACCCCCCACCCCTATAACTGAACCCCCAGAAGCCTCTGTGTAATTCCTACCCTCTCCAGGAGTATTAGTTACACAGTGTTTGTAAATACACCTCAGACATTACTGACATGTTCTAATATTATCAGATGAAAAACTAAATTATCAGACATGCTGTCTCATCTGCTTCTTTTCTAAACTTTCAAAAAGTAACAAAACCATTTGAAAGCCACTATTTGTGGATTATCTGAAAGTTTCCATGGAGTGTGTGACAACTTATTTTATCATTGATCCTATCGTCTAATCTCACAGCTGAAACAAGCATCCTGAATAATCTGTGCACAGGAAGCGTACCGATGCTTTAGTAAAACAAAAGGTATAATAATTTATTTTTAATAAAACCTTGTTGCAGCACTTAAACAGAAAAATGAGATTTTGCAATAAAAATGCAAAATATTTACATACAAATTGTTTTAGAGCCCTTTTTTTTTTTTTTGGCAGAATCTGATATTAATTTAGTTCTTACAAAAAATGGAGTTTCCTCCGTAGGGTGGCCGGGCTCAGCCTTAGAGATAGGGTTAGGAGCTCGGACATTCGGGAGGGACTCGGAGTAGAACCGCTGCTCCTCCGGATCGAAAGGAGCCAGTTGAGGTGGTTTGGGCATCTGGTCAGGATGCCTCCTGGACGCCTACCCGGGGAGGTGTTTCGGGCATGTCCTGCCGGCAGAAGGCCCCCGGGTCGACCCAGGACACGTTGGAGAGGTTACATCTCCAATCTGGTCCGGGAACGCCTTGGGGTCCTGCCGGAGGAGCTGGTGGACAAGGCCGGGGAGAGGACGGCCTGGAGCTCCCTAGTTGGGATGCTGCCCCCGCGACCCGGACCCGGATAAGCGGAGGAAGACGAGACGAGACGAGAGACAAAAAATGGGTCCCAACGTGGTTTGTGTGTCGTTGCCATAGTGTGACGTCATAGGCACAGATCCCCTGTCCTCTTGTTTGGAAATGGAAATATGGTCACCCTAGGTTAGCGTTAGCTTCTAACCTTGTTGTTTGGGAAGACGGTCAAAACAATTCCATCGCCTGACTTCTTTTCCGCCACTATTCACTAGAAGCTGCAGCTCCAAGGTCCAGGAGACGAGACTTCTTTTAATAAAGTCCTTCTTATTTAGTCTCATAAAATGATTTATTTCAGTCTACAGGTTTACGGTCATAATCTGTGTTTTCTGCAGTGAAGAAGAAGAAGAAGAAAATATCATTTCTATAGCGCCTCTCAAGATAAAAATCACGAGGCGCTTCACAAAAACAAAAATGTAAAAATATAAAAAAGCATTTAGAAAATGTTTAAAAATATATTTAAAATGAGCAAAATGAGCAAGTGAATGTTCTATCTGAAGTGATTTCATGATGAATCAACATGTTTATTATGTCATGACTTATTTCAGATCTTAAATACACTAAATTAGTCTACTTGATGATATATGATTAATAATAATGATAATAATTATTAATTATCAGTTACATTCATATTAATATCAGTATATTAACAGATTTACTCCACATTAAGTGGAACCAGGCTCTTCTGAGTGTCTGAGGGTCGTGGTGAACACCTAGACACGTTTATCACATCTGGTTGGCCAAAGATTAAAAAACAACCATTTCATTAAAAGTGAATCACTTCCTACGTTCCCCAGTTCAGCCAGATTTCCGAGTTCATCAAAAGCTCACAGCTCATGCTAAATGACCATCCTATGGAGATTAAACCAGATTATTCAGTGGAATAATTTTAGCAGCATATGAACCATCCTTTTTTAGATCAGTCTATTGACTCAATCCATCATCCACTCATCAGACATGAAACCGTCCACCAGAAGCCACCTGGGAAGTATCTTCTGACCAGTTGTGTTTGAGGGTGTCTACGATCTTCAGTGTCATCAGAGTGGTTGATATTAATCTGATAACTTGTTAAATTACATCAAACAACTAGATTTATTTAATACACCAGACATCACACCTCCTTGAACCGTCACCTTATCGTGGTGGAGGAGTTTGAGTGCCCTGATGATCCTAGGAACTATGTTGTCTGGGGTACTTTGTACCCCCTGCTAGGGTCTCCCATGACAAATTGGTCATAGGTGAAGGTTGAGACAAAGAACGGTTCAGAGGCTCTTTCATTGATGTAAATTCAAAGAGTCGGAGTGCCCGGCCCGGAGGGTTACCGGGGTCCCACCCTGGAGCCAGGCCTGGGGTTGGGTTCAGTGAGCGAGCGCCGGGTGGCCGGGCTTTTGCCCATGGGGCCCGGCCGGGCCCAGCCTGAACCAGATACATGGGCTCATCCAACTGTGGACCCACCACCCGCAGGAGGGACATGAAGGGTCCGGTGCAGTGTGGATCGGGTGGCAGACCGAGGCGGGAGCCTTGGCGGTCCGATCCCCGGACAAGGAAACAGGTTTTTGGGACATGGAACATCACCTCGCTGGCAGGGAATGAGCAGGAGCTTGTGGCAGAGGTTGAGCGGTACCAGCTAGATATAGTCAGACTCACCTCGACACATAGCATTGGCTCTGGAACCCAAGTCCTTGAGAGGGGGTGTTTCTCCGGTTGAGAGGCGGAGGGCTGGGGTTAGCTTTTTGTTAGCCCCAAGACTCTCTTCATGTGTGTTGGGGTTTACCCCGGGGAATGAGAGGGTAGCTTCCCTTCGCCTTCGGGTCAGGGAATGGGTCCTGACTGTTGTTTGTGCTTATGGGCCAAATATCAGTTCAGAGTACCCACCCTTTTTGGAGTCCCTGGGACGAGTGCTAGATAGTGCTTCATCAGGGGACTCCATTGTCCTGCTGGGGGATGTCAATGCTCACGTGGCCAATGACCACTTGACCTGGAGGGGTGTGATTGAGAGGAACGGCCCGCCTGATCTGAACTCGAGTGGTGTTTCGTTATTGGACTTCTGTGCAAGCCGCAGTTTGGCCATAACAAACACCATGTTCGAATATAAGAATGCCCATCGGTACACTTGGTACCAGGGTAGCCTAGGTCGCAGGTTGATGATAGACTTTGTAGTCGTATCATCTGACCTGTGGCCGTATGTTTTGGACACCCGAGTGAAGAGAAGAGCGGAGCTGTCAACTGATCAGCACCTGGTGGTGAGTTGGATCAGATGGCAGGGGAAGATGCCGCGTAGACCTGGCAGACCCAAACGCATAGTGAGGGTCTGCTGGGAACGCCTGGCAGAAGAACTTGTCAAGACAGTCTTCAACTCCCACCTCCAGCAGAGCTTTGACCGCATCCCGAGAGCAGTGGGTGACATTGACTCCGAGTGGGCCTTGTTCCACTCTGCGATTGTTGAGGCGGCTGTTGCTAGCTGTGGTCGCAAGGTGGCCGGTGCCAGTCATGGTGGCAACCCCCGTACCCGCTGGTGGACACCAGAGGTTCGTGGAGCCGTCAGGCTGAAGAAGGAGGCCTATAGGGCGTGGCTGGTCTGTGGGTATCCAGAGGCAGCGGACAGGTACCGGATAGCCAAGTGGGGTGCAGCAGTGGCAGTTGCCGAGGCAAAATCTCGGGCGTGGGAGGAGTTTGGTGAGGCCATGGAGAAAGACTATCGATCGGCTCCAAAGAGGTTCTGGCAAACTGTCCAGCGCCTCAGGAGAGGAAGGCAGAAACTCGCTCACACTGTTTACAGTGGGGATGGGGAGCTGCTGACGTCAACTGGGGCTATAGTCGGGCGGTGGAAGGAATACTTTGAGGAGTTCCTCAATCCCACCTATGCGCATTCCGAGGAGGAACCAGAGCCGGGAGACCTGGGGATGGACTGTCCAATCTCGGGGGCAGAAGTTACTGAGGTAGTCAAACAACTACACAGCGGCGGAACCCCGGGGGCGGATGAGATTCGTCCTTGGTATCTCAAGGCTATGGATGTTGTGGGGCTGTCGTGGTTGACACGTCTCTGCAACATTGTGTGGTCATTGGGGGCAGTTCCTGTGGAGTGGCAGCCCGGGGTGGTGGTCCCCGTCTTTAAGAAGGGTGACCGAAGGGTGTGTTCCAACTATAGGGGGATCACACTCCTCAGCCTCCTTGGAAAGGTCTACTCCAAGGTACTGGAGAGGAGGGTTTGATCGACAGTTGACTCTCAGATTGAGGAGGAGCAATGTGGTTTTCGTCCTGGCCGTGGAACTGTGGACCAGCTCTATACCCTTGCAAGGGTGATGGAGAGGGTATGGGAGTTTGCCCAACCAATCCACATGTGTTTTGTGGATTTGAAGGCTTATGACCGTGTCCCCAGGGGCACCCTGTGGGGGACGCTCCAGGAGTATGGGGTGGATGGCTTTCTGTTAAGGGCCATTCAGTCCCTTTACCAGAGGAGCATGAGTTTGGTCCACATAGCCAGTAGTAAGTTGGAACTGTTCCCGGTGAGGGTTTGACTCCGCCAGGGCTGCCTTTTGTCACCGGTTCTGTTCATTACCTTTATGGACAGAATTTCTAGGTGCAGCCGTGGTGTGGAGTGTGTCGAGTTTGGTGGCAGGAGAATTTCGTCTCAGCTTTTTGCGGATGATGTGGTCCTCCTAGCTTCATCCAGCTCTGACCTTCAGCTCTTGCTGGGTAGGTTCGCGGCCGAGTGTGAAGCAGCTGGGATGAGGATCAGCACCTCCAAATCTGAGACCATGGTTCTCGACCGGAAAAGGGTGGTTTGCCAACTCCGGGTCGGGGGAGAGGTCCTACCTCAAGTGGAGGAGTTTAAATATCTCGGGGTCTTGTTCACGAGTGAGGGTAGGAGGGATCGGGAGATCAACAGGCGGATTGGTTCAACATCTGCAGTGATGCGGACGCTGAGCTGATCTCTCGTGGTGAAGAGGGAGCTGAGCCAGAAAGCCAGGCTCTCGATTTACCAGTCGATCTACGTCCCAACCCTCACCTATGGTCATGAGCTTTGGGTAATGACCGAATGAATGAGATCGCGGATACAAGCGGCCAAAATGAGTTTCCTCCGTAGGGTGGTCGGGCTCAGCTTTGGAGATAGGGTGAGGAGCTCGGACATTCGGGAGGGACTCGGAGTAGAACCGCTGTTCCTCCGGATCGAAAGGAGTCAGTTGAGGTGATTTGGGCATCTGGTCGCCTCCCTGGGGAGGGTCGACCCAGGACACGTTGGAGAGGTTACATCTCCAATCTGGTCCGGGAACGCCTTGGGGTCCTGCCGGAGGAGCTGGTGGAGGTGGCCAGGGAGAGGACGGTCTGGAGCTCCCTAGTTGGGATGCTGCCCCCGTGACCTGGACCCGGATAAGCGGAGGAAGACGACGATGACGACATCACACCTTTCTGAGTCCATGTTTTTATGGAATATTGCATTTTATTGAACATCTTTATTTTCTATTGATAATTTATTAAAAGTGGCCTACAGGTGGTTACACCAGGAAGACTGGGTATGATGCTGTAAGAAGACGTTTGTGTGTGCATGTAGACGAGGGTTTAGTTTCACCACATCTGGGTGAGATCAAGCTAACCAGTTAGCCAAAGGGACGTCCCCTTGGCCAAGTAGCCAATCGGGTTACAGCGACACTCACCCTGTCACGTCACATGTCTAATTTTATTCTGGACCTTTAAGTTCATGCACACATATCTATCTGCCTGTCTGTCTATAAGAGTACATGTATGTGTATGTGGGTATAATGTCTCACCTGTGCCGTGTTGTCCTGTGACTCCTAGGATGCATCAGCAGCAGAGGTAAAGAAGGCTTACCGCAGACTGTCTCTGTTGCTGCATCCTGACAAGAACAAGGATGAAAATGCTGAGACACAGTTTAGACAGGTGAGAAACAACAACAGGTATGAAATCATGGTCTAACCCTAGCCCACGTATGACCTCTCCTGACCCTAGCCCATCACCCACCAGCTAAACAACAACAAACATGTCTTTTCCAGCAGCTGGAGTCTGATCTGTTGGGCTCTGATATATGAGAGGTGTTTGAGTCAGGGTTTAGGTCTGGGCACAGGTCAGCCTTACTCAGGGTTTACATGACATCTATGTATCCTTATATAAGGGTTTCTCTGTGGCACTACTGTTATTAGAGCTATCTGCTGCCTTTGATACTGTTGACGTGATATTTTGTCTGATCGGTTGGAGCGGTGGGTGGGGATCTCAGGGTCAGCGCTAGAATGGTTCGGTCGTACCTCCATGGTAGGAGGTTTTGTGTGAAAATGGGGGAAGTTCTTTCCTCCTGGGAGGCTCTGTGTTGGGGTTCCACAGGGCTCAACTCTTGGTCCACTCCTATTTGCCATTTTTTTGCTTCCGCTGGGGTCCAACTTCCATGGTGTTGAGTTTCACCTGTATGCTGATGACTGCCAGATCTACTCACCACTATGTCTTGGGAATGGTGCCTCTGTTATGACTCTGGTTAACTGTGTTAATGAAGTCAAGTCCTGGTTAGCTGCTAACTATCTGCATGGTAATGAGCATAAAACGGAGCTCATCATCTTTCACCTGAGACCTAGGTCAGACCTGGGCACTATATCTGACCTGGATATTCTTGCTCCATGTCAGAAACCAGTTGTCACTAGCCTTGGGATTAGGATTGACTCTGGATTAAAATGTAACGCCCATATCAACCTGGTGGTATGCTCCTGCCTAGCTAAAAATGACGCCGTTGCTGTCACGGACCCACTTGGAGCGAGTACTCCATGCCTTTGTGATGTCAAGGCTGGATTACTGTAACTACACTGGGTTGGGTCCAGTGCAGCCAGGTTTCTGACGGGGTCTGAGAAATGGGACCGTATTACTCCTGTGCTGGAAACGCTCCATTGGCTTCCGGTCTCCTATGGGTATTAACTCCTTTTATTTGTCCATCAGTTTTTTCAGGGCAGTGCCCACCTCCCATACCTTGGAGATCTGTTAAAAAGACATATACCCTCAAGGTCCCTGCACTCTGCAGATCAGTTCCTGCTGACTGTTTCTCCCTCCAGTTCTAGGACATGTGGGGATAGGGCATTTTCAGTTTTAACCCCACCCCTCTGGACCAAGTAACCTCTTAGCATTAAGCTGCCTCCATCTTTGGCTGCTTTAAGGGCCGCCTGACGACTCATTTTAATCGTCTGGCTTTCACCTAATCTGTTCGGTGACTGGTTTTAACAGATTTTAATTGTTTTTATTTAGTTTGCTATTATCAATGTTTTTTTATCCTAGTTTTATTGGTGTCTTGTTTCTATGTTTTATTTGTGCTGTTCGGCGCTTTGGGTCCCCCTTTAGGAGGGGGAAGCGCTATACAAATAAAAGCTAATTGATTGATTGATTGATTGATTTCAGCTCGTGTCCATTTATGAAGTTCTGAAAGATGAAGACAGAAGACACAGGTGAGTTCATCCACTCCCTTTTAGCCAATCAGAGCTGAGAGCAGGTGTCTGTAGCTCAGGAGGTGTTTTGTTTACAGGTATGATGACATCCTCGTGAACGGGCTTCCGGACTGGCGCCAGCCAGTTTTCTATTACAGACGAGTGAGGAAGATGAGTAATGCAGAGCTGGGCTTGCTGCTCTTCTTCATCCTCACCGTGGGACACTATGCTGTCATCTGGTCCATCTACCTGGAGAAGCAGCTGGTGAAGCAGCCAATCAGCACGGTTGGGCTTGGACAGCCAATCATATCACAGACTGTCATGTGACCTGATCTATGTGTTTGCAGGATGAGTTGTTAAGTAAGAAAAAAAAGGAGAAGAAAAAGAAGCTGAGCTCCAGACCTGCAGAGGAACTCAGATGTGCAGGTCATGAACGAAGTGACAGGTAAGGCGGTTACATCATCCTTCCTAGTTTCCTGTTTATTGGTTTGTTTAGTGCTGTTTGTTTTAGATCCCAGGAGCGACCACACTGGCAGGACATCCTCCCTCTGAAGCTGAGCATCTGGCTCTACCTGTCCATCAAACACCTGCCTCAGACTGTCCAGGTGAGTGGGCCTAGTTTGCACCAGTCCTGACCACAAATACAAAGTACAAGTACTTAGAGTATAGGACTAACCAATACAGAAGTTGGATCCAAAATGGCCACCATTGTCCGCAGCCATCTTGAAAAGTTTGCCCTCTCACATAAACTAATGTGTGAATATCACCAACCATCCCATTTTATTAAGGTGTATCCATGGAAACGGCCCACCCTGTATTAGCTAGTTTGGCAATAATCCAGTTAAAATGATCTTCACAGATAGGCACGTTTGTGAATTATGCTACAGTGGCTTGCCGTAATCCTGCAGCGGTGTTTAGCTGAGCAGACTTGAACCTGACAGCAGTTCTGCTCCGTAGCGCTGCAGCCAGCTAAGAATAAACAGGATGGTGAGGACTTTTCATCCGCTTGTAGAGTTTAGATGTTCTTAGTTTCACGAGCATCGTGTTTGTTGGGAACCCCACTTGGTCGTGAGCCTGCTACCCGCTAGCATGAGCTAATCTGCCAGTAGTTACGCTTTAGATCCCAAACCCTTTGAGTCTTTGCTGGTTTCTGTTTTCCTCCACACCACCTCCATCAGCTCATGGTGCGTCAGTAATTTACTGTCCTAAGTGGGTCGTTCCTCATCAAAACACCGGCCTTTCTCGCTCTGCTCTGCCTCGCTCTGCTCTGCCTCGCTCTGGTCTGCCTCGCTCTGGTCTGCCTCGCTCTGATCTGCCTCGCTCTGATCTGAAGCCTCCTACACTTGAGCTGGGTGCACGGACTGGTAAATGAAGGTTATGCAACACGAAAAAGTTGCACAGCACAACCGATCAATGACGTCATCAATTTTTATAAATTTAGTTGATTTGTTGTTGCCGCCGTAGTGTGATGATGACTATGGGACTTTAACCGTACCCCTCAGTAGGCGGCCTGCGGGCCGGGTCCGGACTGCAAACCTCCACTTTCCACCCTCAAGCCACTGAGGCGTTATTTTGTGCACGCCCTGTTTAAATAACACCAGGAGGACTGCTGCCCATGTCAGCTCCACAGCAGAGCAACGGTTCAGTCTTCTTCATGCTCTAACACGGTCTGTCGCTCACCGCTGCTCATCTGCTCCAGCTCTGGACCAGCCCATTCACTGATTAGTCCTCTGCAGTCATTCAGATGGAAATGGTGTGATCTGAATTCTCCCTAAAAGAAAAGTGGACAATATAAACAGACAGTTTAAAGATGAGTGGACCATCCAGCACCAGATCCATGTGCTTAGTTTACAAAGACCTCTTCAGTGATCCAGGTTTCCTGTGTGATATGTTATGAGACCAAGCAGATCCGACGTAAAAACAGCAAAAATAAATGCAGTGAAGTCATTGTAGGAAGCTGATGGATCATAGAACGTCTGGCTGAAGAGATGAAAGCAGACAAACGGAAAGAGGACAGGACAGGTCCTCTCAGACGCTACAGCAGAAAGTGGCTGGTAGTCCACGTCCACAGTTTTGTGCCTGGAGTTCCTCGGCTGTGCATGAAGGTGTTCCTGCACAGAAACTGCTAGAACATGTTTAAAGAGGAAAGGTTAGGGCGAGTTGTGTTCTAACTAACTGTATTAAGACGTGCTGATTGACCTTTGACCCTGCAGACTTGTATGTGAGTACCCCTGATATAAACTACCAGCAAACCCACAGAGTTAAAAGTCTTCAGCCTCGTTTTAAAGCCACCACTGATGAAGAGCCTATCAGCAGAGACGAGTGGCTCTGTCAGCCGGGCCCAGCCCCGGTACCGGTTTCCCTCGCGCTCTGGGAAAACCCTGGATCAGTCAGGAGTGCTAAAAACGGCATGTGATCACTTTGGGTCCAAAACCAGTAGATGGTTCAGCCCTAGTCCTGGTTTGTGTCTTCCAGGAGGTGAAGCAGTACTACGAAGACTACCAGCAGATGAAGCAGCTGCAGAAGGAGGAGGCTGAAGCTGAAGAGGAAGTTACGATAAGTAAAGATGTTTTCCTTGTTCGTCTTCTCTGGGTCCTGGTCCATGACCTGGTACGAGCTCTGGGATGGATGTCCTGGTTGGACTTTAGTTTTGCAGCTGAAGTTGGAGCAGTTTCACAAAGTGATCAAAGATCTAAAGACCACCTTAATCCTGCTGTTGTGTTTGCAGGAGAAAAACGACCAAAGGTCAAGAAGCCTAAGATGGAGTTCCCCATTTACAAACCATCTCCAGAAGCTCCAGACTCCCAGAGATACGAGCAGACTACATCCATTGAGGAGATCGAAGATCAGATGGACAACTGGCTGCAGGATCGCAGAGCTTCCAAGAAGAAGGTGTGATGTTTTAGAGTAGCATGGTCAGGATCATCGGACCAGGTGTTAGACCTGGACCCAGAACTGGCTCCATTTTACTCCAACATAAACATCTTATGACATCATCCCAGTTCCTCTCTTAGAGCCCATTTCATGTGTCTGCAGGTGGCAGACTGGACAGAGGAGGAGCTGAGTCTCCTCAGCAGGTTGATGGTTAAAATCCCAGGAGGAACTCCTGGAAGGTGGGAGAAGATCGCTCATGAACTTGGACGATCAGTTTCTGATGTAAGTATGAAGTGGTGGACAGATTGTAACTGACCTTTGAAGAGGTCCACAGATATCTCTGCTGCTACGTAAAGCTGGCGGTCCTCTGAGGACCTTCAGACCCTCCTGACTGCTTCTGGTTTCTTCTCTAGGTGACGACTAAAGTCAAACAAGTGAAAGACAGCGTGAGCCCCACCTCAGGTAGACCACATCTCTGGTTTGTTTTAGAGGTTCTCCTGAAGGACCAGGGTGTTCTGTCCAGGTTCTACTTGGTCATCCCGGGTTTTGGAGCAGTTCATCTGGGTTTGTGCTCTGCCTTCAGTTGGTGAAGCTCCTCGTTTCTGTGATGTTTCAGGTTTGGTGAAGCTCTCTGACCTAAAGGACCCTCATCGTTCTGTTGATGACAGTTTAATGGCTCAGGATGTGGGCGGAGCCTGTGTGCAGGAGGAGCAGAATGATGAGGAGGTGGATGTAGCTCCGTTAGTCCGAAGGAGAAACAAGAAGCCTTCACCAGCAGAAGATGGAGAGGTGAAGGTCAGAGGTCGTCGGCAGAGAGATTTTAACCCAAACGCGGTGGAGGAGGAGGAGGCAGAACCACAGGAGAACAAAGAGAGGGGGAACGCTGTGGTCTGGACTCAGAACCAGCAAAAACTGTTGGAAATGGCTCTGCAACAGTTCCCCAGAGGAACCTCGGAGCGCTGGGATCGCATCGCCAAGGTGGTTCCAGGAAAGACCAAGGTGAGATGGGCTGTCTTGTAGAACCACTAAAACTTCCTCCTTCGGAGCTCAATAAGGGATGTGATTGGACAGGGTTAGACTTCCAGGTGCTGAGTGGCTGATTTCAAAATAAATGTTGTGCATGATCCATGAGCTCATAGCACTTCATCATGTCTGTTAGAGCGGTTCCAAACAGGTTCTCATGCAGGAACCAGCTGCTGCTGTGGGACCTCTCCACACCCTGACGCAGCTGGATGGAAACCTGGAGACGTTTTCACATCTGGCCTGGCCCGCTCCGGTCTTGGTAGTGTTGGCCCGCCCCCGCGCAGCCAGGTTTTGTGCACGCCATGATGTCTCTGAGCACGTGGGCGGGGCAACAGAAGAACAGAGCAAACCCTAACCCTAAACGACGGGTTGGGGTATGGTAGGTGTTCACATCTGGGTAGCCTGCTTTTCCAGCCCTCTTCCCAAGGCGGTCTGCTTCGGGCTGAACTGGTCCAACACACCCACTGCCGACTGATTGGCCGGCTCAAATTCACACCTACTTTTAGGAGGAGCCTCTGATTGGTGGGTAGAATCTGCCGGCGACGGCTTCACCATAATTCTGGTTATAAGGAGTAAACACCTCTGGCTCTCACTGAGAGGTGCTGTGAGGAGCACACACGCATGTTGGTATATCTATACTTGTGAGGGCCCGTCATTGACTTCCATTCATTTTGGTGACTGCCCTAACCCTAACATAAACTAAAGGGTAGTTCACACTCTTCCTCTGAACCAAGTAGGGGTTGTCCTTGTGTGGACATGGCACATGTCTTTGTTTAATTTAAGGGAGAGACCAAAGACTTTTTCTTTTGCCACGACCACATGCTCAGAGGTTTCTGTGTGTGTGTGTGTGTGTGCGCGTGCGCGCGTGTGCGTGTATGTGTGTGTGTGTGCGCGCGTGCGTGCGTGTGTGTACCGATGCCACCCAGCCCAAACCGGACCCGGCCAGATGTGGAAGCAGCATAAGGCTTGTGTGGTTTAGCTAGTGGACATGAGCTCAATCTCCTAGCTTCGTCTCTTGTTTCGTAATGGGAGTTCTGCTTCTCCCTCCCCGCCGTGCTGCTGTTCCTCCATCGATGTTACCTCAGGACTGTTTATCCTCATCCTTCAGTGGTTTCTCCTCCTGTTCCCTCCATGAATGGTCTTTATAAACACCGTGGATCTAACCCTGCTAATCTACGTCCACTAACTCCAGCTGTTTCTGTAGTTTCTGATTCCTCCACCTCACTCAGCATGGCTCAATTAAAACCCGCTCTGTTAACAAGTCCTTCCTGCTCAATAATCCAATTCTCTCTAAAGACCTGGACTTTCTGTGCAGCAAACATCTGATTATTCTGGTCTGATCGAACTCTGCCTGAATGGTTATTCTTTTCTTAGCCAGCCCCGAGGTTCTGGTCTAGGTGGAGGCCTAGCTGTTGTTTTCAGGGACCATCTTCCATGTAGCTCTACAGCCTCTGGTGGCTTTGCTTCCTTTACTACAGCTGATTAAAGTCATACTTTACAACTTTTATGTATTTTTAAACCCTTTTCTTGAGCCAATATGAGCTAAAACGATCCTTTACAGGGCTAATGAAAGCTCACCCAGCCCCATCGCCTCCTGTGGTCAAAATATCACACTTGCAATCAACCAATATGTATTTTTTAATGCCGATACCAATTTTTAAAGAATTTAGTTGCTGATGACCGATATCTAAAGCCGATTATTAAGGCTTATATATAAATATATGGCCGGCTCCATGTGGGGATCTGGGCAGGGCCATGGGGGTCGGGTCCTGACATGTATGCTGCCGGGAAGAAGGCAAGAACATGCGGCAGTGCCTGGCCCAGGCTCAGGAGCCTCAGGTAGACCTTGGCAGGGCTCCAGACTCAAAGGTGCGACTAAAAAATATCCTAGGTTGCACCGGTGTGGCCAGCTGTTCGAAGACAAAAAAAACTGTATCAAAAAGTCTTCCTGTGCTTCAACAACAGACACAGTGAGATACTCTTAATGGGCCGCAACAAAGTCTATGAACAAGTGAACAAAGGAGCAGGAGATGCTTCCCTCTCTGCTTTATGAGAGCAGCAGCTCTCCAGGAGCCGGGGCCTAGCGACGCTGAACGTGTCCCTGTGGTTCAATGACAGACACCAAACTAGAGAAACTAAAATATAAATCTGAAAAATAGCTCACAGATGCAAACCTTTTGCGATAAAACTTGCTATGGGCTTTGTAATTCTGTTCGCCTTTTCCGAGTTTGGTGGAAGTTTTAACAACGCCTGCTCCATAGTTTTCTGGTTGGAGGCGGCAGCCGCAGCTACCGGCATCTACATCTCCTCTGGGTGAAAACGATCAACGTGGTTTCTCATGTTTGTTGTGTTTCCAAAATATTTCAGTTTTGTGTTACACAACTTGCATACCGTATGGCTTTTGTCCAGGTCCCTTTTCCCCTATAACTCGTTAAAACCAAAATAATTCCTTACGCTTGCCTTTAATGTCGGCAGTGCTGGCCGTATTCCTCAGTCAGCTGTAAACTTTCCTTCCAAGCACCAGACTTCCTTTTAGCTGAGTTCCGCGTTTAGCGCCTCGTCATTAATAAAATCGATATAGTTTTTTAAACCAATTGACAATCGTTCATGTTCGTATCTTGATGCATTCAAAAAAACAAGTTTATCTCCCACCCCTAGGTGGTGGTCGGAGGGACCGGTGGCGCCTGTGCTCGGCAGCCTCGCCTCTGTCAGTGCGCCCCAGAGCAGCTGTAGCTACATCATAGCTCATCACCATCAGTGTGTGAATGTGTGTGTGAATGGATGAATGATACACTGTAATGTAAAGCGCTTTGGAGTCCTTACTCAGAGAGGCGCTATACAAGTGCGGGTCATTTATCAGACGAGGCCAAGATGATGATAAACTTTCATTTTTCTTAAGTTTATTTCATTCAAAAGAAAAACAAGAGCAAACAGAACGTACACACAAAATAAATATGAATGAAAAGGAGCAGAGAGAAGAAACAATATCATCCTCGCCTCTTTTTTACAAAAACAATCGGTTTTACCACGTTCCTCTTCTAACTTTCAAATGCAGTCACAGACGCCATCTGAGTTTACATTTCAATAATGACGCCATGCCCTTGATTTAAAACATTTTACAAACACATTTAATGAGCTTGACTCTTTCCATAAATCTACACCGTTTACAAAATACTCGATCTAGACGTTTTTGAGACTTTAGTTGCTATAAAACTATAACTATTTCCTCTTTTAAAACATTTTCTGAGTGTTTACTGGTCAGGTATTTTATTAGCTTTGTACATTTTAATATTTTCCTACATTAATGCTACAGATAACCAAGGCCAAAGATGGAGAGGCCTAACTACAGGAGGTCCATCTGAGCTACAATGGAAGATCATCCATCAGACACATGAAATGTTCAGGTTGAGACGTGCATGACAAATACTAAAGTAAAACATTTGAACGTGTCTTAAAATGTTTTTCAGTTTTAATTTCAGCTAATTGAAGCAGTTTTAACACTTTTTCTGTAGGTTACCCATCTTGTACAGTTAAGCTTCAGATAAAGAACTTAATGTTTACTAGATTAATTAACCATTTAGGAGTCAATACCTAGATGGACAGTTTTTTCAAAAGGTGAATCTATAAAACTGCAATGCATTAGAAAATTAGGGTTCACCTAAATTTTGTTCCGATGCACTAAGAAAAAAAAAAGTTAGGCGCACCTGTGCAACCAGTGCAAAAATTTAGTCTAGAGCCCTGGTGGGGATGGGTTGGTGCCCTTGGACTCTATGGGGCTCTTCACTGCTGCTGCTTTGGGCCCTGGCTAGGAATGGAGGTGCCTATTGGGGCCAGTGGAGGAGCTGGCTCCCTGGAGGGCTTAGGCCAACCAGCCATTCCTCCCCATCCCCACACATTTTCCTCCTCCTGCTCCCTCACATCATCACACAATCATGCACATAGGACGTTGGGGGGTGGGCAAGTCAGGGTATGGATCCCATTTCCACATTCCTGTGGCAACCTGGCCCCCAATTTTATTTGCACCTTAAACACTTCCATCAATGATATTCCAAGCAAACACACACTTAGGGCCTTGGAAGTGAGCACACTCAACGGCATTTGGCAAGGGGATTTTTCTGCCTCATCTCGAGTGCTGGTGCCCACTAGGGGTCTTAGCACACCTCTGTTGTCGCTTGGCTTCCCGGAGCTGGAGGCTAGGAGGGGGAGCTGGCTGTCTGGTTTTGGTCTGGGGTGGTGGGTTGCTTTGCTCAGCATTGGGTGGGGGAGCCTGCTCATCAGCACCCCAGCAGAAAGGGGCAAACTCTGGGAACCGGTGAGGGTTGTCCCCTTTGTGCAGCAGTACCAGGACCAGAGTGAATAGGGTGTGTATGGGGAGCATGAGTGGGTGTCTGGCATGCATTTTTGTGAGTCTTAGGTTGTATGTGTGTATGTGAGCAAGAGGGAGGGAGTGTGTGATTGTGTTTGTGAATGACTGCATATGTCAGGTGGGGCCTTTGACTCCTCCCCTGTCCTCGGACTTCTTGTGCTGCAACACATCTTCGCCTACCTTCCCCCTGCCACATTTGGTGTGGAGTGTGGTCCCTTGGTCTGTGTGAGTGTTTGCAGCTCCCGGGTCTGGGGGTTTAAGGATCTGAGTCCCTGGGCTCTGTTGGGTTCCCGGCAGGGGTGGTCGCCCCCGGGTCCCGGGTCGCTGGACTCCGAGCTCAGCTGGCTTGGGGGTGGGAGGCTGCGGGCGGGCCTGTGGGCTTGTCGCTGATATCTCCCGGGACTCTGCCGACTGCTGGTTGTGGCCCCCCTGGGGAATCCTCTGCGCTTCTCGAGGGGGGCAGGGGCTTTTCTGGTTACAGTCTCCCTGAGGTCCCTGCACTCTGGGACAGCTCCTGGATCTCTGGGACTTGGAGCTCCCTCCGTCTCCTACACATCTTTGGGGGGCAGATCTGTGGCCTCTCACACCATTGGATGCTCCTATAGAGAAACCTTACATATACAAGTGCGTGTACACACAGGTGCTCACATGATGCTCTCATAAGTATGGACTTGGGCATTTTCAACACATGTCTTGAGGCTGTGGTTGGCACTAAATACACTGTGATTTATTATCGTGATTGTTCAGTAAAACAATGTTGATTTTATATTTCCTCATCAAGTTGATGCAGTGTAGTTTGGTACTGTTGTGTGTTGTTTTTCTCTTTCTGCAGGTCTAGAAGCAGATGCTTGTTCATCATTAGTTGTTTATTCTTGTGTACCCCCCCCCCCCCCACCCCCACCACCCCTTCCTTTTGTCTCTTCCTTTCTCTTTCGCCTCTGTCTCCGTGTCTGGTCGGAATTATAAAGCATCCAAAAACAATAACAATAAAGTTTTAAGTATCAGGCTTGACATTAAAAGCAGAAGCTTTGATGCTCCACCTGAGAGTAAATCTGTAAGGCTTGTCACCAGCATTCAGACATCAATTCTGCTTGCTTCACAGCCAGACAGGGGGGATTAGAAAATGTCCTCGGTGCGGAAACTTTGGGCCGTGCGGACGCGTCAAGCATAAACCAACCTTCAGGAACGCTGGGAGAGATTTCAGCTGTTAGATGAAATTGTTAACGAGACAAACGACAGCGAGCAGATGGTTTTGGTTTGGTACACTAGGCTGCCTAGTGTCCATTTAAAGGACATTTTGTCCCCATATGAAAGTAAAGTAGTTGGACTGGTCTCCTGTCAAGGACTCTATACACCTCCATGCACCCCCATGCTTGACTAGTGTGTATGTGTGTGTGTGTGTCTACAGGAGGAGTGTATGATTCGTTACAAGATGTTGGCTGAACTCATTCAGAAGAAGAAGTCGGTGAGGAGCTGATATGTTCTTGCTACACCTCTTTCAGCCGCTGTGACCTTTGACCTCCTGAGACTTGTATGATCAGGGGCATCTGGGTTGGACTGACCCACAGCATGTGTTTGTATTTTACCTGCTCAGGTGTGTATTGTTTCTGTGGGTCCCCTGATCTCATGTGCCTTAGCTCCTGTCAGCTGATCAATAAACAATATTTATTGTTTTTGTTAACAAACTGAATAAAGCTATAATCATTTTTTATTGATCTGTTTCCAGTTAAATATCACCAGCTGAACGGTTCAGTGATCTGTATTAAAAATAAGAAAGGATTTTTCATGTAGAGAAAGACCACGAGGCCCTTCACACGCAACTTAGAGTTTATAAAAATATACTAAATGTTTTAGGAAATGTCGACTGAATAAGAAAATGTAATCCGGGATCCCGGGAACAGCAGAATGGGTAGAAACATCTGCATGAGGAGCGGGTGGAGATGGAGGTCCCACCAAAGCCAGCTGATCAGGTGAGTCTTTAGAAATAAAGAAAACCTCTGGAGATAAAAACCGTAAAGCGCAAAAAGATGTGAAAAATTATTTAAAACTATGTTTAAAATGAGAAAAATAGTGTTAAAAATGTAAGGATGGATGGATAGGAAAGAGGAAAAGTGGGGTTGGTAGGAGATGGAGACCACTGATGATAAAGCTACCCGACCCAGAGCCTGTTTCAGCTTCGGTTGTAGGCTCCAGAACCGCTGCGGACCACCATCCAGCAGCAGTTTTAAAGGTGTGGAACGCTGGAAAACCAGAGCGGTTCTGATTCTAACGGGTCACTCTGAGGCAGAACATGAAAGAGTCTCCTACACCTATCTCCTGCAGTAGCTCCTGGTAGAAACTCTAGGATTAGAAAAGCCTGACAGATCTACATCACAGCAGGGCTGCCGACACCAAGGCATCCGGACTGACCGCCTTCGCACGCTCTCACCGCTAGAGCCTCCAGTCTCACGCTGGCGGTGAAGTGAGTTGATGGTTCACGGCTCCCTACAGACAGCGATGGGATGTCAGGCCACGCTTGTGTAGACAGACCAGCTGTGTTCTGAGGACTCGGTCAGCAGAGCAATGGCTCACTTGGGAACCGCAACACTTTTCTAGTCATTTGAGAATGTACCAAATTCTAAGCTTCCAGCTAAATGGATAAAAATGCTCCAACCCAGTTAGCAGAAGTGGCAGCTTGGAACAACAAGCATCGAAGGCGTGAATCTGTAGTTTTATCACATATGTAACATGTTCACCTTCATGGTTAGTCATCTGTATTCTTGTGAAAATAAGGTTTGATCACATATGTAATCCTGAATGCTTATAATTAATCTGAATGTTAATCCCCATACCCATGTCGATGTCCGTGGGTTGGGGTGGTCATGGCCCTTTGAACTGAACGGCGCATGTACCGTATGGATGACTCAGCTGTCTGGTGCAAGCCTAAGCACTACATCAGATCTGATTTATACTGCTAGAAGTGTCAGTCTGCTGGAGATTATCTACAGGCCAGATTAGATCATCTAAAAGCTGTTCAAGGGGAGGGCATGGGTCATCGCAGCCTTGGCGCAGAAAGATAAGAGAGTGTCCTCAACTCATCTGAAAGAGGGAGTGAAGGCAGAGAGGAATGTCTGTTACCAAGGCAACGGGTGATGCCCTTCAATAAAGTTTGAGGAGGTGTAAACATGAGACTTTGCAGCAGGAGAGAAAGGGGGGCATGTAAAATCTTCAGGCTAGTCACAAGGACTGGGGTGAAAGACTCCCCTGGTGCATTATGGGTAAATAAAGTGTGGATGATTGGAACACAAGGTGACTTGGTGGCTTACTTACTGTTCATTCAGAGATCTCAAGAACCAGGAAGGTGGAAAAAGCTATTCTGAGGAATTACAGAAGACCAGAGACAACATCAGACACTTCTGCATCATTTTTATTTAAAACATTCTTCACACATCTGGCTGGCGACCCATCGCCACATGTTTTCCACTACAATTCTCTCTTTTGGACAAGATTCCTTTGGAGTGTGACGAATGCACCAGAAATTGGTTTGGAGTATTTGACTAAATTATTTTGAAGCTACTGAAGACGAATGAATAGTTTATTAAAATATTTGAAGGAAAAAATTCTGAATGTGATTTATAAAAAATTGCAGCTGTGTTGAATAATCGAGTGAACCACACCTCACCCATCCTGCAGCTGACTGCAGATGGTCACAGAAGAGGAGGATTTGGTTTGTGGGAGAGTCTGATTTTCTACTCCAGCAAATCAACATTTACAAATAAACAACATAAAATAACCTTTTGCTAAGAACTGTTTTAAAGAAGAAAAAAAATTCAAGCAATAAATGAAGATAAAACAAAAAAACTACTTTCTGCTGAAAAAAAAAAACCCGATAAAATAATTTCGTGTCGTAAGTAATTGTTCTGGTTTGGACCAGTAGGTTCTGGAGAATCCAGCTCCAGAGAATACTTGCTACTCAGATGAATGATTCCAGAGGAGCAAACAAAGCCAATGTTTTTTTTTTTCCTCTGTAGGAGAAACTTTTATTCTGAAAATATCCACGAACGTTACGCATTTCCTGTACGCCGAGCATAAGAACGTGGAAGTCGGCATTAGCTTCGTGTGCGGTTCGGACCCAACAGCTGACGTTAGTAAAGGTTTGTTTTCCTTTGAAAGTCAGACAAAGAACCGGAAACAGTTACGAGCGGCTTTCTAATGAGACGGCTTAGTCAGAGCCAGACTTCCGGTCAACAAACGGCTGATAGAGGCGAGAGAAGCTGCTAACCCACCGGTTCTGACTAGCAGGTTCAGTCTGACCACCAGTTCTAACTAGTAGTTCAGGTCATACTACGTTGCCATGGTGATCTGCCTGTTAAGATCATGTTAGCATGATTAAAGTTCAGTGGAACAGCTTGAGAGTCTCGGTCCACATGACCCAAACAGAACCTGGGTTCTTCGAGGAGCCTTCTGGCATTTCTCTTGAATCATCTATAACTTTTAGCAGGTTGAGTCAGTTCCTATTGAAAAACCTAAACCAACTTCATGGTTTCTGTCTGCAGTAAAGAAGACAGACGTCGTGCGTGTCCTCCTCAGGGGTGATGCAGCAAATATGTCCCTGCAGGTCATGCTGCAGCAGAGGATTGGCTCCACCCAGGTGCAGCTGCAGAGGGCAGAGCAGCTTTATCCAGGTGTGGAAGGTCACCAGAAGCTTTGCAGCAAACTTCGTGCTGAACTACGCTTCCTGAAGCGGGTGGAGGCTGGACAGCAGCAGGTGAAAGAGTCTCACCTGCACAGCACCAACCTGACCCACCTGACTGCCATCATTGACGCGGCCCAGAGTCTGGAGGGTGTTGTGGCCCTGTTGCATGTCTTCACTTATCAGGACACCAGCGGGCACCGCCGCACACTGGTGGTGGACGTGGTTGCCAATGGGGGAAACACCTGGGTGAAGGCGGTGGGCAGGAAGGCGGAGGCGCTTCACAACATCTGGCAGGGGCGGGGTCAGTATGGGGACAAGAGCATCATCCGTCAGGCTGAGGAGTTCCTGCAGGCCAGCCGTCAGCAGCCCGTGCAGTATCAAAACCCCCACATCATCTTTGCCTTCTACAATGGCGTCTCCTGCCCCATGGCCGACCACCTCCGAGACATGGGCCTGTCGGTGCGTGGGGACATCGTAGCTGTCAGCAGCGTGGAGACATCAGAACAGGAGATGGCTGGAGGGGACGAGGACGACGCTGAAGCTAACAAGGAAGCTGAGGAGAAAGACGAGGAAGCGACAGCAGGGCTAACCCTGGTGGAGCGCGGGACGGTCGTAGCGCACCTGGCTTTTCCATCACAGCTGCAGGTGGAGAAGTGTAACGGAGTGAATCTGGACATCACTACACTGATCACCTATGTGTCGTCGCTGAGTCATGGCCGCTGCCATTTTACCTTCCGTGAGCCAGTTCTGACGGAGCAGGCGGCTCAGGAGCGGCGGCAGCAGATTCTGCCGCAGCTGGACGCCTTCATGGAGGGGAAGCAGCTGTTTGCCTGCCGTGCTGCTGTGCACGACTTCCAGGTGATCCTGGAAACACTGGGCGGGCCTGGCGAGAAGGAGCGTGCTCAAAAGCTGCTTGCACGGCTCCACTTGGTGGATGACCAGCCATCGGAGCGCACGCTGCGCCTCACGCCCAGCGCTAAGGTCAACCGCCGTTCGCTCATGATCTTTGGTTCTGGCGACTCTCTTAGGGCCATTACCATGACGGCGAACAACCGCTTCGTCAGAGCTGCAGCCAATCAGGGGGTCCGCTTCAGTGTTTTTGTCCACCAACCCAGGGCTCTGACAGAAGGCAAAGAATGGAGGGCCACGCCCATCTGAGGAGGCCACACCCATGGGCTTCCTGCACAAGGACAGTCGCTTAGATAAGCATTTTGAGTTTCTCAGTCTGAATTCATTAAAAACTTCAAACATGTCCTTCCTGTCATTGTCTCTGTGTTACCTCACAATAAAAGTAACTGATAACACACACACACACCTTAACACAACAGTGAGGGCGGAGCTACCTGCGCACAGGCGTACGCCAGTTTCTGGTCTCGTGCTTTTATTGTGTAAAGCCGGTTTCACACTGCAAGCATCAGCAGAACGGAACAGCAGCAGAGCGGCTCACTCGCGAACTTCAAAGCGGTCCTTTTCACACCGGGAGTGTCTTGGCCGTGGCACGCTTCCTCGCTGCGCCTCGCTGTACGGGTTGTTGATTCCGTTAGATCTAAGTGAGGAGGGGTTTCTGTTTGTCTAATCGTAATAAAAATATGTAATAGATAATCACAAGAAAAATAAAGGAACCAGGGGTGGTTATTTAGTTTTTCTGACAGCAATCCTTTGTTTAATTGGATGTTGAGTGATAATACTGATAAGTTGTTGAATTGGGTGGTGCACTTCAGATTTGGGGTTTACAATATGGTTTTCCTTAACGGGCCACAAACGCTTTATTTTGAAACGCGCTTCAGCAGGTGAAACGTTTTTAGTCCCGTTGACTTGCATTAGTCTTTTCGTTCTTCCGGCAAGGGCGTAGGAACCGGGGGGGGGGGGGGGGGACGGGGGACGGGACGGGGGGGACGTGTCCCCTCCAATATTGGACAAACGCGCATTTGTCCCACCCCCCACCCCCCCATGACATGGAGAAGAAAAAGATTGATTTTGAAATATTTGACTCGCGAGCTTTTATTTTGAAAGACACCGCGGACTTCTCTCCGACACAGCCCCTCCCCTCAGGGAGTCAGACAGGCTGGCTGAGGGAAGCAGGAGTCAGAGCCGGCCGGGGCAGACACAGGTGTCAGAGACAGACGGTAGCAGCTCAGCGAGTCCCTCTCATGGGCAAAAAAAGAAAGAAAGGAATTGTGAGTTGGTAATAATTTAGTCCAAGAGTATAATTGTATTTCTGGTCAAACTCTAAAATGGCTGACTAGCGTAAACATCTTGCTAGTTAGCATTAAACATTAAACAACACTACTAGTCAACAAAAAATGGCGAATTTTACAGTAACAGACAAAATCATTTGACACGAAATAAATAAAAAAGTTGAATCTCCACATAAAAATGGAGTTTGTAAGTGTTGATTGTTGCTTGTTTGTGACATTATCATCACATTTCATTTTTAAACCTTATTCATGTCACTTTTTTCATATAAGAGACCAGAGGAAGTTCAGCAGGAAATGATGAAGAAGGTGAGACAGGCAGCGCCAGACCTGCTGAGGGTGAGACAGGCAGCCCCAGACCTGCTGAGGTGCAGGTAGGTGCTACAGTGGAGTGAGATTTTAGATGGTTGATGATGAGAGGAAGATTCGAGCATGATAACAAGTGAGCACGACTAAATAATACTATAACAAGCATGATTTTAACATTGCACTAGTCGTCCAACAGTGTTTTTACTCCTTATTCCTGTCCACTGTTTTTATATTAGAGATCAGATGAAGTTCAGCAGGAACCTGCTGAGGGTGAGACAAGGAGAGCCAGACCTGCTGAGGGTGAGACAGGGAGAGCCAGACCTGCTGAGGGTGAGACAGGGAGAGCCAGACCTGCTGAGGGTGAGACAGGGAGAGCCAGACCTGCTGAGGTGCTACAGTGAAGAATGAGATGATTTTAGGTTGCTGATGAGAGGAAGATTTGAATGTAATAATAAGTGAACACAGTTAAATATACTGTATGTAATCCCATAACAAGTAGGGCTGGGCAGTATGGTTTAAGAATAAATTACATTCTGTACACGCTTCCTTAGAAATATTAGAAAAATAAGTGTTAAACTCTGCTTTCTGGTGCATTTACACAGCAATTTTGGCCACTGTTTTTTCTGTTGTCCGTCTGAATATTAATGTAGTTCCAGCTGTTGTTGTAAGTGAATTATTTCGTTTTTCATTCTGTCAGAATCAAACAGATTGTTCTGATTGTTGGTCAGCATTGTTAGCTGATGTAGTTTAAAATATTCTGATGAGAGTCAGATCAATTCAGACTGAATATTCACAGCTTTAGTCTTGTATTAAATATGTTTACACATCTCTACCCATATGTATAAGATAATATGTCCTACATTCATACTATTAAATAAAAATAAAACAGTACTGACACATAAACAGCTTTTTTATAATTAAAACGTCCACGTTGGCCGGTAGTCACCTGGATCTGGCTAATGGGGAGCCTAAGTCTCCTCCCCTTCTGGCTGGCTCGTGGGTCCCTGATCAAAAACAATAAAACCAGAATGTTAGTGAACTGGGCTATAAAAGTTATTTTCTTGTCTTTCTGAGCTTTGCCTTATGCCTTGAGTCACATGTCAGGCTTTTCTAATCCTAGAGTTTCACCGTCTATCAGATTTTCTATCAGAAGCTAATGCAGGAGATAGCGGTAGGAGACTATGTTCATGTTCAGCCTACATGAAACACTCAGTGACACGTTAGAATCAGAAATTATCATTAAATGTATTTTTTTCAGTGAAGTTGACCTATATATTGACCTACAACAGATTTGTTAGATTTCCGAAATGTGTCCCCCCCAATGTTAAACTCGTTCCTACGCCCTTGCTTCCGGGTACCCGTGAGCCGACTGGACAGGGAGGAGACTTAGGCCCTGTCCACACGTAGCCGGGGATCTGCCAAAACGTAGATATTTTTCTACGTTTTGGCCTGTCATCCACACGAAAACGGAGTTTTTTCACACGAAAACGGATCTTTTTAAAAACTCCGGCCAAAGTGAAGATCTGCGTTTTCTCCGTTTTGGGTGTCTGCGTGTGGACAGACAAAACCGGAGTTTTAAGGTCCGCAACGTCACTTTCCGCGGCAAAAAAATGCTGACATCACGTGTGTGCGACCTGTGTTTACACTAGCCGACAGCATGGATGCCCTCAGAGCTGCGCTCGCTTTATCAATCGTCCAAGCGCTTTTTGCTTTTGCAAGCGGAATTACTGCTCCTTGTGGAAGACCACAGACGATGGACGAGGTTAAGAACGGGGGAAGTACTGCCGCCTACAAGCCTGGCATGTCCTTAACAACGTATTTATCCGGGTACGTGTGGACAGTTTTGTTTTAAAACGCGGTGGTGTGGATGCAAGTTTTTGGAGGGGCGGATATTCGTTTTAAAAAAAACCCGACTACGTGTGGACTAGGCCTTAGGCTCCTTATGGCTTCCAGCTGATTAAAACTCCACATTCAACATCTCAGAATATTGTGAAAAGGTTCAATATTCTAGACTCAAAGTGCCACACTCTAATCAGCCGATGAATCCACAACACCTGCAGAGGTTGCTGAGCCTTGAGGTGGTCTAGTCTAACCCTACGCTGCAATTAGCCATTATAGTGGGCGGGTCTCTTTCATCAGCCGCAAAGTGGAACATTTAGGATGCGTGCCAGAAGCAAAGGGACGCTGTCTTTGTGTTTTGAGTCTATTTTTACATGCTACGCTTCCAAAATGCTTCAAACTCTGCAGTTTAGGTCTGGCAAGACACAAAAGCTGTGTACAACATCTGGAAACTTTCAAAATAAAAGGCATGTTCAGATAAAATACGTCATTTCCAGTGAAAATCCCGTAGCCGATGTAAACAGGTCCATGCAGCCGTCTTTCTCCTTGCTTGTTACTGTGTGGACTGAACTCATGCAGTGTTGCAGTTCTGCCATGTTTTAGTGACTACCGGAGGGGCGGCCTGGAATGCTTCGCGCCCATTTGCAAGTTCAACGCCTCTTTTTCGTACACGGCTCTTTCAAGTCCGGTGGAAACGAGGGGTACGTTGGGTTACTGACATGAATGGATTTCTGTACCAGGTTTTTGACTTTACTCTCACCAGTAAAACAGAACAAACCCATAATCCCAACCAAGATTTAGAAACATCTATGGGTTATTAGATTTTAATGACACTTAAAACAGAAAAGTCTAATAAATACTTAAAGACAAGACAGACACTAGCATGTAGGGTTTTCCACAATGTGCTGGTTTCTATAATCTGGGTTACTCAGTGACCCTCCCCCATTAATAATCTGGGATTGTCAGTATTTTGGTATTATCAATAACCCACTGTCTTCTATAAACTGGGATAACCAGTGACCCACTGGCTGGTAGGGTGAGTGGTGATGTGACCACAATAAGGACTAAAGACAAACCTTTTCAGAAACACATTTTACTGACAAAAATAAAAACATTTCCTGTCTGCAGTGTGAATAAAAACAAACAGTCTGAACACATTGATCATTGGGATCATAACGCAAACAGGTCAGGTGAATGCAGCTGCTAACTTCTTATTGGCTGCTGGAAGCTGGCCTGGGCCATGTGATCCTCCTGATGGCGGTGGCGGCGTCTGCAGCACTGATGGGCTGCAGCATTTCCCAGGGATCCTCCAGCATCATGGGACTGAAATATTTCTCCACAGGAACGTCTGACGGTCTGGACTGAAACACAAAACCAGCGGGATTAGACAGTGTTCTCAGCCCTATCCTCTACACCCTGTTCACTCACGACCATGTAGCCTACCACTGCAATAACATCACCCCACTGTGATGCATCACCAGCAGAGATTAAACTGACTTCAGGAGGGTGGTGGACATCCTGGGGGACAACAAACTCACTCTTAACACAAACAAGACCCAGGAAAGGACAGTGGACACGAGCAAGGAGAGGAGACCTCATCAGCCACTGTTCATCCAGGACCTTGAAGTGGAGAGGGTGAGCAGCTTGAAGTACAGCAGCAGCTATACTAGCATGTCCCCTAGGATCCTCAGCATCTTCTACAGCTGCACTACTGCGTCCGCCCTGACCACCTGCATCACCACGTGATACGGCAGCGCTACTGTGAAGGAACACAAACGCTTGCAGTGAGTGGTTAAGACCGTGTCTAGGATCACCAGGACACCACAACCCTCTCTGCAGAGCATTAACCACCAGAGCACAGAAGAGCTGCCTCTCCAGCATGGCCTCCTCTCACTCTCACCCTCAGGCCGGAGGTATAGAAGTGTTAAGTGCACCACCAGCCCTCCCTGCACTGCACCTTCAGGTGCTAGAGTGGTCCCCATACTCGCACCTCCACTCTTGCACCCCTCAGTTGTGCGTTCCCGTCCAGGGCGCAAAGGCGTAGTGTCTCGATTCTCAAGTGTGGAAGTTGGCCACGCCCCTTTTGCACCCTTGATCTGCAAGGGTGTTACCCATAATCCATTGCTGCGTGGGAGTTTTAAGAAGGCAGAGCGATGGCTCAAATGCCTTTTTCTGGAAAAAAGTATTTCCAAGTATAATTATGGAAATAGTGTTTTATTGTTGTGTACATTTGTTTACAATCGCTGGTTTCTGTTTAAAGATGCGTCACATGTCTTAAGTGTTGTTTAAACGGTAAACAACCTGTATTCTCAGGGTTCTACAACCCCCCAAGGTGCTTTACAACATAGCCAGTCATCCACACGCTGGTGATGATGAGCTACACTGTAGCCACGCTGACAGAGGGATAACTGCTTTTACACACACACACACACACACAAAGAGGCTGCACGCACACACACACAGGCTACACGCACATACACAGGCTACATGTGCACACGCACACACACACACACATGATGTTCTTTCATTAACGTAGGGAAACCTGCAGAAAATAGAACGAGTAGTTTAAAAAGAATCATTTAGAAACGGAACTGATGATCAACCGGAAACGGGATGAAACAAGAAAATGAAAACTTTTCTTTCTGGATCCGTGACGTAAGTGACGTAACGGTACCTGTGGCAGAAACTCACATAGATATGTATATAAACACACCTGATCCTGGACCTGTGTTTATATACATATCTATGGAAACTCATCCCGCTGACAGGGCCACGTGACCACTTCCTAAACCGAACATGGTGACATCACGATCCTTTACCCGACGCAAGACCCCGCGGACATCCTGCTGCTGCCAGCATCAACCCAACCAGGACCAGAACCTTTGGGTAATTCTGTTGATCATGATTATTTTACAAGAAATGAGTCGGAACCCGGACCCGAACCGGTACCTGGTTCGGAGAAGCTTTCGGGTTGAAGGACCGAGGCCGCCGGAAACCGTTTCCGCCGCGTTGCATCGGACTCGCGAACGCCATGGACCTGTAGCCGAACCCGTCCACGTATTCTCCTGCAGAACCGGGAGTGAACGGGCTCCGGTTCTGGGGGGAGCCCGTGAACGGGAATCCCCAGCTGTGGCCCGGGGAGGGGAACCTCCCAGGCGCCCGCTGAGCTCCTGGACTTCGCTGAGGTCGGTACATCCGAAACAGAGAGCAGCTACAGGAACCGGAAACTCCTCGACTCATCTAAAGGTCACGTAGCCTGTAGCGCCGCTGAGCGGCCGAATGATGGGAACACCGGCTCTTTTAAGAGAACCGGTTCGGCTTTCAAACGGCTCCTCACAAATGAACGAATCACCAGAAATGATAGACTGTCTGTACCGATCCTTAGCCAAGGTGACCTACCCTATGGTTTCATGAACGACTTTCTTTTGTTCCTGAGAGCCTAAGCCGCAGTGGACAATAAAGTTTTATTGTTTTCTATCAAATGTTTATTATTTCTGTAACTTGTGTATGACGTCACCATGACGCTGAACCATCAGCCTGCTGGTAGCAGACCTTCCCTTTGTGCATTCAACACTCTGTGGTAACAAACAATTGGGTCTAAATACTGCTGTTTGTCTGTCTTTCCTTCCTCTTTCACACATCCACTAACCCGTTATCTTCAGCTCCTATGCCCCGGGGAATTTCTCCCTGTTTTCACAGTGATGGGCAGAGCTGGATTAAATAAATGGACTACACTAGGCAGGCTGCATTTTTAGCCCCCCCATCGATGTTATTTAACGAATTGAAATATGAAACTTACCAAAGTTACTAATAAAAGTTCGTGCACATTTTACATAGCCTAGTTTTTGGTTACAAATTGGTTGTTTGTATGCCAGAATAAGTCATGTGTTGTATGTAAAACATTCTATCAGACAATTTTTTATATTAATAATTTATACGTCATTACACAGCTGTATTAAATGCTAATAAATTATCCTCATGTTATCCATTGGGAGTGTCAATGTCAAGGCAGTAGTAACAGTAAATAACCACTAGGTGTCATTAAACTATGTAAACAGAGCAAATATGTTTATCTTATTTGCTCTGTTTACATTTAATCAACACATTTAATTAAAAAGATTTTCTGCTAAATACAATAACTTACAACATTTATAAATGTTGACAAATTAATCACATGATAGTGGAAAGACATTCAAGAGGAAATAGATGAATTTGAATGGACTGAAGCATGTTTAAAGGTGCAAAACAAACTATAAACATACAGCTTAAATTATTACAGAATAATTTTTATAAATCTATAATCTTAAAAGAAAGTATTTTAATAAAATGAAAACATCTTAAGTTTTGATCTTGCTTTATACTCATTCAAGCTGTTTTAGCCTCTGCTGAATCAGAAATTCTGTGTGAATTTTCTGAGTGTGAACTTATTTTTTGTTATGCTATTTGAACATTAATAAAAATATTTAAAAAAAATTAATAAAACCAGCAACACTTACCAAGGAAACCATTTAGCATTCTCCAATCTGGTATAATCAGCTTTCCAGCATCACAGGCCTCAGTCACAGCAGAAACACGTCTAAAGAAACGTTACTTGGTTACGCTTTGGTTTATGTCTCCAGATTTCCTCTGTGATGCAGAGAAATATCCAATATTTTGAGAGGGATGGTTTAGTGCAAAGTACTCACACATCCTGTCATCAATTTGGTACCACTTTGCAGGATCAGATGGGTAGCTTGCTAACACCCCTTCTGGGTCTAGATGCTCCTGCTGACAGCCTCTGCAGATCCTTGCAGCAGGGCTAGGCTGAAGTTAGCAATAATAGCAGATCAAATAAAACACAGTGTGGGATTTGTGAAACCTTTCCCTGATTTGTGAAACTCCAACAGAGCCTTGAAAAATCGGTCTGCGCGTGCCCCATAGCAGCACATGTCAATGAGCACGGATAGTCCGACTATCTTGAAAATACGCCTCCCAAAACAATTCCTCCGCTCCTCCATTGTTCTAACGGTGTAGTCTTTTTCTCCTGGGCCGGCTCTCAGACAGGAACTCCGTCATATTACGTAATATATCGTACACCTCTGAAAAGCGTGGAGTGTCACCTTTCTGAAACCATTGGAATTACGAAGGTTGCGCAAACGTTCGAACAGTTACGGTAGTAAACATTTGTGTGTGGGCTCCGGCGAAGTAGACGATCACGCTTGAAGAATATCTTGGAAGCTACATGGATGTTCATTTGGCTAAAGTGTGTATGATGTACTTTTAATGTATCTTCGAATAGTAAGGTGAGAAATGTTAAGACATTTTAAAATTGTCTCGTGGGATGTATACGAAACATGTATTCTAATTATTCTTTGTCCTGGTGGAGAATCCAGATTAGAAACAGATCTGGTGCAGGTCGAAGCACTGGGACCAGTTCCTCTGGGGTCTCCACCTCCATCATCTAGGCTGGGTCCTTAAACTTATCCATGACCTACACCAGGGTGTGACAGAGTGAGTTCACTCAGTAATCTCACTCAGAAGAATTTCAGTAAATCTTTTAGAATAACTCGACACAACGTAAAACTGGCTCGGCGTCAGGGAGGGTCGAGGCCATAAGCGTTTTTATGAACCAGACTTGTTTTTAATCCAGGTGACGGTTTGGATCTCTTTTGGTATATTTAATCTGGCACTTCACATCACCCAAGTTTACCAAGTTAGGGTTAGGGAAACATAAATGTGGGCTTTCAGCGGAAACGGATGTATCGCCCTGATGGAACACAAATTCTTCTGAACGGATCCAGAGCTCCACCTCAGAACACAGCAGACTAATAACGATCTTTATTATAATACTTTATAATTCATTTTCTCATTTCAGTGTGGATCTTCCTGGAAGCCCTTGCTGGATCCGCTGTCCCTGTTGCTCTGCTGGTTCTGTTCACTACAAATGGACCTGCATGACTTAAAGTGCGACATGGAGAGCAGAGTGAACAGATCCTGGCAGCCGATCTCAGGTCTGATTTAGCAGCAGAGTGTGAGTGAAACTGTGGGCGTGAAAGTCTTGGAATAGCGCTATGATGGAGGAACAGTTTGTAGTGGAGGTGGTGTCGAGGTTAGTGGCTGTCGCTCAGAGAGCAGCACTGACGTGTGCTGCAGCTAGCCCACACACAAACACACATCCTTCACTCATATGACAGTGCACCACCTCTCATTATGTCTCTTCATGTTCCAAAGGGTCCAGAAATCTGGACCTGTCCTCCACCAGTTGTCCTGATGAGGGTTAGGGTTCAACAGCTCGGCTAAGGGACCAGTAGGGTACATAGGCCTGGCTAAGGGGCCAGTAGGGCACAACGGCTCAGCTAAGGGTCCAGTAGGGTTCAACGGCCCGGCTGAGGATCCAGTAGGGTACAATGGCCCGGCTAAGGGTCCAGTAGGGTACATAGGCCTAGCTAAGGGTCCAGTAGGGTTCAACAACCTAGCTGAGGGTCCAGTAGGGTACAATGGCCCGGCTAAGGGTCCAGTAGTGTATAACAACCCGGCTACATCCCAAAGTTTCTTCCAATTGAACCCACGTAGCTCAGGAGGTAGAGCAGGCAGTTCAGTCATCGAAAGGTTGCAGGTTCCATCCTGGCTCCCAACAGAGAATGCTGCTGTTGTGTCCTTGGGCAAGACACTTAACCATCTCGCCTGCTGGTGGTGGTCAAAGAGACCGGTGGCGCCTGTGTTGGGCAGACTCGCCTCTGTCAGTGTGTCCCAGGGCAGCTGTGGCTACATCGTAGCTCATCACCAGCGTGCAATGGGTGAATGACTGATTATGCTGTGAAGTGCGTTGAGGGGTTGTAGAACCGTAAGAACCCGCTATACAAATACAGACCATTTATCATTTAACATCAGTGCACTGAGTTCAGTTCATTAAGCCAATCAGTAACAAGTTTCCTATATAAGGAGCCCAGCAGGTCACATCGAGTCACTGACTAGTGTCAGAGTCTTTACAGCAATCCTCATACTAAGCAAGCATGCAGCGACAGTGGAGAGGAAATCTCCCTTTTAAAGCTACAACAGCAAATCTACAAAACAAGCTAGCTTAAAGCCTTTCTTCATGCCTCTTAACAGCCTTCTAACATCTTTGTTACATTTATTCTGTCTTCTTTAGCTGATTCCATTTTATTAGTCCGTCACTAACACACCTGGCATGTTTCGGCTCTCACCGGCGCCTTCGTTAGAACTTTCACCGATGTTGGTGGCATCACTGCCATCTCCATTTTTCTGAGAGCAGTGGGTTGACAATATCGCCCTCTACTGCCCGCACCTTCTCTGTTGATCACCAAGTCCCATGAGTGGTCCAGCTTCAGCCCTGCTTATGGTCCCGGGCCCACGTCTCCTCTTCGTCGCTTCTTTGATCCGTCTTCTGTTGTTCTGTGTTTATGATGGTGTGCTGTCCCAGTATATGGTTTCTGTTCTAAACTGCTTATTTCTTTATTGTACTTTCTGCTTCTCGTTTCTCTGCTCTTGTGCATCTTTGCCTTGTTTCTTTCTCACATCTATGTTCTATTTGTCGTGTTGCGCTGGCGTCCGATATCTCCTATGTATGATTTATCGCAGAGTTTGCATGGGATTTAGTAAATGACTTCACTCTTTTGCTCTGATGAGAACTTGTCTTTTTGTCTTTTTCTGACTGCCATGTATAGTTTTGTTGGTGTTGTGTTTTTTCAGTGCTGTTATTATCTTTTCTGTATGGAAGGGTGCAGGCATGTGCAGAGGCCTTCAGGCTTATCTCATTTGCGGGGATAAAACATCAGTGTTGCAGAGCCGTGTTGCTGTTAGCCAATCAGAAGAGAGACATCAGAATATCAGGAAATAAAACTCCAAATCCTGCTGTTTTCTGCTCCCCTCTCTTCTGAGTCACCTCCTTTCTCTTGTACCCCTAAGAAGCCCCAGCATCTTTATGTTTTACTCTACTATCGGGTTGTACCCTCTCCCAGGGCTGCCACCATACCGTGGTGGAGGCTTTTGAGTGTCCCAATGATCCTAGGAGCTAAGTTGTCTGAGTCTTTATGCCTCTGGTAGGGTCACCCATGGCAAACAGGTCCTAGGTGAGGGATCAGACAAAGAGCAGCCCAAAGATCTTTCATGATGAATAATATAAATGGAAACCATGTTCCCTCGCCTGGACGTGGGTCACCGGGGCCTCCCTCTGGAGCCAGGCCTGGAGGTGGGGCACGTTGGCGAGCACCTGATGGCCAGGCTTTCACCCCTGGAGGTACCGTGATGAGATCCTAAGGCCCATTGTTGTGCCGTTCATCCACGACCATCTCCTCATGTTGCACCATGATAACGCACGGCCCCATCTAACAAGGATCTGGACACAATTCCTGGAAGCTGAAAACATCCCAGTTCTTGTATGGCCAGCATACTCAGACATGTTACCCATTGAGCGTGTTTGGGATACTCTGGATCAGCGTATAGGACAGCGTGTTCCAGTTCCTGCCCATGTTCAGCAACTTTACACAGCTACTGAAGAGGAGTGGACCAACGTTCCACCGGCCACAATCAACCTGATCAACACTATGTGACAGAGATGTGTTGGTCTACGTGAGGCAAATGGTGGCCACGCCAGATACTGACTGGTTTTCTGCCCCACCACCCCCCATAAAGCAAAACTGCACTTGTCAGGGTGTCCTTTTATTGTGGGCAGTCTACGGCACACCTGTACATTTATTCATGCCGTCATCAGCCCCTTGATATGCCGCACCTGTGAGGTGGGATGGGTTATCTTGGTAAAGGAAAAGTGCTCACTAAGGGTTTGTTAGGTTACTGGTCCCACCCAACAACAGCCAGCTGCTGATTTCCAGAGATGCTCTAACTTGGTGAAAATACAGAATTGTGTTATTCTCCAATAATATAAGACCTTTTTATAGCAGGGTTGTAAACACTTTTCTGTCACCAGCAGATGATTTGACCTTGGGTTAGGCTGTAATGTTCTGTTTGAGGTTACCTCTATGGTGGTGTAACCAGAAGGTGCATTGGCTTTACGACATCATCTTTATGTTTCTGAAATCAATTCATTGTTTCAGGTCTGAGTTTGTAGGTTAGTGAACAAACAGCATCATCGGGTCAGCCGGGTGCTGGTTCTCTCCGTCTTGTGAAAGTTTAATTGTACAACCTCACTGGCTGCCTGTTGGATTCCAGCAGCCAATCAGGGAACAGGATGGGACAGAGGAGGAAGCGGAGGAGCCTCTCAGTCTGAGCGTTGTCACTCTAGTTTTTATCTGTAAACAAAGAGCCGAGTGTCGGGTTCCCGCATCGACCAGGCGGCCTCTGTGGATGTGTGAAAGTAGCTCAGACCTGATCTGATCTCTGAAGACAGACAGAAGCTGACTGTCTTAAAACACACCATCAACACAAGATGAGGAGGATCATCTGTTCCGCGATGCATTCAGGCACGTTAGCAGAGGCAAAAGCTGTTTAACCAACAGACCAACAGGGTTTTCAGGGTTTTTCCTGGCTCAAATTGAGGCAGAGGTGGTACCATCCTGACCATGCGCCAGCACATGCATACACTGTTCAATCAACTGCCTCACTTTTTTAAAGGCAAAATATTTTTTGTTAAGTGTTCTAATCTAAGCTTCTGTGGATTAATTGAATATTCCATTTGACAACGTTTCAAGTGAAACATAACTGGTTTGCTGCTAAAAATATGAAAGAAAACAACAAAATTGTCAGGCTGAAGTAACAGACTCTTATTATGAAAGGCTCAATAATATGCATTAGATTGGTGTTTAGTTCCCTTTTTCCCATCTGATATCCATCCATCCATTGTCGGAACCCGCTTTGTCCATGTAGGGTCGCGGGGGGGGGGGGGGGGGGGGGGGGGGCTGGTGCCTATCTCCAGCGGTCAATAGGCAATCAGGTGGGGTACACCCTGGACAGAGAGCCAGTCCATCGCAGGGCAACACAGAGACACACACACACACACACACACACACACACACACACACACACACACACACACACACACACACACACACACACACACACACACACACACACACACACACACACACCTAAGGACAAGTTAGACAGACCAATTAACCTAACAGTCATGTTTTTGGACCCGGAGAGAACCCACTCATGCACAGGGAGAACATGCAATCTCCATGCAGAAAGATCCCAGGCTGGGAAGCGAGCCCAGGACTTTCTTGCCGCAAGGCAACAGCTCTAACCACTGTACCGCCCTCCCATCTGATATTTATAGTTAAAATATTTTTAAATATTTCACCTACATTTCAATAACATTTTAGGTTTGTATTAATAACACTCATCTTAATAAAAATAACACATACATATATCCAGTAAAATATAATGCATTTCATTAACATGCATTTATGTTGGAAATGGTAATAACATGTCATTTCTGCTGCTAACAATGTAATGGTGACATGTTTATTATGTACAGGTTGGCAATAATCCAGTTGAAATTATTCAAAGATAGAAGCGTTTGTGAATTATATACTACAATGGCTTGCCATAATTCCTGCTCCTGTGTGTGGAGCAGACTTGTAGCAGTAATTTGACTGGTATCTGCAGCAGTTCTAATTAGTGATGGGAATTCTGGCTCTTTGAGAGAGCCGGTTCTTTTGGCTCAGCTTACCAAAAAGAGCCGGCTCTTTCGGCTCCCAAGTGGCCCCTCAGATTTTCTGTTGCGTAAAGTATATTTATCACCAAAAATAATGCAAAACTATATGTAAAATGATTTACTAATGTAAAAAATGCAATATATCAAATATTTATCCTTTCTATGGATTTAATAACTGAACACTTTAAGAAATCGCCACTTTCAGACTACTGGTGCTCATTTTCTCACCGTGTTCATCACACTCTCCTCCCTTTCGCTCGCCTTTTTCACATGTGTTCTGCTGTGTGTCTGAGTCTTATCCTCCCTCTTCCCCGCCCCTACTGCTCTGTGTGTGGACAGTCTGGACACGCAGTTACTCATGTTGACCAATCGCCTGCTTTCACCAAAGCAAGAGGGGAGGGGGCGGCTCCCAATGACGAGCCGGCTCCCGTCGTCCACTTCAAAGAGCCGGCTCTTACAGCCGGTTCGTTTCCGACCGACACATCACTAGTTCTAATCCATAGCGCTGCAGGATGCAGAATAAACAGGATGGTGGGGACTTTTCATGCGCTTGTAGAGTTTAGTCTTTCATAGTTTTACGATCATCACACAGTTTTCTGTGCGCCACTTGATCGTGAGACTGCTACCCGTTAGCTTTAGCATTAGCC
Source organism: Nothobranchius furzeri (assembly GCF_043380555.1). Taxonomy (NCBI): domain Eukaryota; kingdom Metazoa; phylum Chordata; class Actinopteri; order Cyprinodontiformes; family Nothobranchiidae; genus Nothobranchius; species Nothobranchius furzeri. The sequence goes on from NC_091751.1 coordinate 34,009,224, forward strand.
AATCTGCGTGTATCTGCACTTTTGATCCCAAACTTTGGACCGGTTCTGCCTTTGTGCCTTTGCTGGTTCCTTTATTTTCCTCCACTGCATCCAGATTACCACACTGTGCGCCAGTAAAAAGTATTTTTCTTACACGTAACTTACTTTTGTTCAATAAAGTCTGGGGAAAATGGTAATTCAAAGATGTTGCACCAGTGCTACGTTTAAAAATAAACAGACACGCTGCAAAAGTTTTTTTCGTCGCACTGTACAGCCCTGCTCTGATATGGAAGAGCCTGGAAGAAAATCAGGACGTCAATAGCACCAACCATAGATATGTACCAAATAGCGAGAAGAGCTATTTTTGATCTTTTTCTGCAGCGGTTTTTGTGCTTTTCGGTGCACCGCTGCTGATACAGCACCCCTGTAGTGGCGCATCGCTGCAACTGCAGTTAAAATAACATCAATATAGCTGGAGGCAGAGTGAAATCAGGCTGGGGCGGCACAAACGTAGCTGAAGGCGGCCGCCACACAAATTTGAATGCAGGAAAAGCCCTGGTTGTACCTGGGCAGTCCGAGCAGGTGTTCCAGCAAACAGACAACAAAATGTTCTCCAACTGTTTAATGATAAAATTAATGCAAATAAATTATAGAAATTTCATAATGAAACTATGGAAATCATCAGACGTTTATCACTTGTGTCACTTCTATCATTTAGCTTAGCTTTCAAACGTTCATCTTCAGGGTGGTCTTTGGCTTTCGTCTGAACCCTCTGAGCGGAAGTAGAAAAACCACAATGGTTCCAACCATGGTGATGGTGGTGTTTGGCCCCAGCAGCTGAATGAAACTAGTACATCAACAGCAGAGATGTTTGACTCCGTTTGAACCTTCAGAGGAACCATTTGCTGAACGTGCTTGAGAACTAAAACCAGAAGAAACGGATAAAAGTCCGATAGCAGGTCCTGCTGCTCACGTTGCTCATTCCAATGTGGAGAAGCATCTCTGCAGTCCAAACTCGGGACCTGGGGAAGCTTTTATTTCTGCTCAAGTTTCCAGAGGAACGTTCTCGGAGCAGCCACTCTCCTCTACGATCATGTTCTGCACATCCTTCTTGATGATGTTTATGTTTATGTATTTAGCAGACGCTTTTGTCCAAAGTGACTTACAAGTTATAATCGGCATGTTGCCATTGAGGCTAACAACAACAATAACAACAACAACAATAAACAATTTCCAGTCAGTCGTAGGTGGCAGTGAGGCAGCATGATGAATCACGGAGAGGTGGGAACAAGGAGTGGACAGTAGAGAGGGGGGACGGGTGCAGGGAGGGTGTGCTAGTTTAGAAGATGCTCTCTGAAGAGCAGGGTCTTCAGGAAATTCTTGAAAGTCAAAAAGGAAGCCCCTGTTCTGGTAGTGCTTGGTAGGTCATTCCACATTTGTGGAACGATGCATGAGAAGAGTCTGGATTGTCCTGAGCGTGGTGTAGGCACTGCTAGCCGACGATTCTGTGATGACTGGAGCAGCCGGGCCGGGCCGTAAGCCTTTGCAAGAGGATTCAGGTAGATGGGAGCCGTACCATCTCGGACTTTGTATGCTAGTGTTAGCAATTTGAATTTGATGCGTGCTGCTAGCGGTAGCCAGTGGAGCTCAATGAACAGAGGGGTGACCTGTGCTCTTTTTGGCTGATTGAAGATCAGACGCGCCGCTGCGTTCTGGACCATTTGAAGAGGTCTCACAGTACAGCCTGGAAGACCAGTTAGAAGGGCATTGCAGTAATCGATGCGGTAGATGACAGTAGATTGCAACAGGAGCTGGGTGGCATGTTGTGTTAGGTATGGTCTGATCTTTCGTATGTTGTACAGCGCAAAGCGGCATGAACGGGCAACAGAGGCAATATGATCTTTAAAGATCAGGTGTTCATCAATCACAACACCCAGATTTCGAACTGCCTTTGAAGGAGCCAGAGATAGGAAGTCATTCTGGATTGAGATATTGTGCTGTACGGTTTTGCTGGGATGACAAGTAGTTCAGTTTTAGAGAGGTTGAGTTGGAGATGGTGGGATTTCATCCATTTTGATATGTCAGAGACAGTTTGATAGCAGGTCCTGCTGCTCATGTTGCTCATTCCAATGTGGAGAAGCATCTCTGCAGTCCAAACTCGGGACCTGGGGAAGCTTTTATTTCTGCTCAAGTTTTCAGAGGAACATTCTAGGAGCAGCCACACTCCTCTACGATCATGTTCTGAACATCCTTCTTGATGATCTTCTGCTCCTCGTTGTAGTAGAGCATGGACATGGCGCGGAGCCTCGTTGGCACACAGCAGGACTTGGTGTTCTGGAACGGGCCGTAGCCCCTCATGCGGTAGTGGTTGATCACTGCTGAATGGAAGGAGAGCGTGGAGGTGCCGATGCTGGCCATGTGGTTTGGACAGTCACCCTCACAGTAGTTGGCATGGTAACCAGATGGAGCAATAATCCAATCGTTCCAACCAATATCTTTAAAGTTCACATAAAACTGTCGTTTGCAGCAGATGTGGATCTTCCCGTTGCACTCCAGACCTCGTTTGACTCGCCTCAGAGACTCTTCCTCTTCGGCTCTTAGCTTCACCATGAGGAATGGGCGATGAGACTGATCCCGCCCCACTGGTACGAGGATGGGCAAAGCTCCAACCTTGGAACAAAGCAGACAAGAAACTCGAAGGTTGAGGGAGCTGCTGCCTCTGTCCAGCAGAGACTGAATGCTGTGAGTCATAGCAAGCATATGCCAGCCACTGCGACGAGCATCCACCATCTTCTCTGAAACACACTCGTCATCAGGATCTCCATTATCAGGAGTCCGCAGCAGCCGCAACATCACTTTTCCCTTGACCCCATCTACTCTTGACATCTTCAGGAAGATCCAAACATTAGCTTGTTCCACCAGAGCAGAGCCAGTGTCCTTAAGAAGGTCAAAAGTCACAGAGTTCGGTGAGGGCCCTGTGAAGAAAAACATGTTGAAACAGTCTGTAAAACGAGATGCAGCAAAACATTTTTCCCCTAGGTTATTTTGTGTTTGTGTTAAACAGAAAAACAACCAACAGACCACACACACACACACACACACACACACACACACACACACACACACACACACACACACACATGCATACACATACACATACAAACACATGCACACACATACACATACAAACGCATGCACACAAACACATACATATACACACATAATCATACACACACACACACACACACACACACACACACACACACACACACACACACACACACACACACACACACACACACACTGTATTTAAACAATGACTATTAATGAATGAATGGAGCCTCTAAATAAATTTGATGAAAACAGAAACTAAAAAAAGAGCCCCCCCCCCCCCCCCAACCACCCCTGTTCCGCAATAATTACTGAGGCCCAGATTTGCATGAATACAGAATTTAGTCACGGCCTGAGGCCACACGGAATGCCCCCCCCCCACCCCCACCCCCACTGCTCGTTAATTCTGACAACCCTCTGAAGAGCTGATTAATGACACATTTCTTAGGATAAGGATGACTATTAATAGAACATCAATAGGAACATTTCTGTCAGTAAATTGGGAAGTACATGACTGTTTCACTCTCACACAAACTTTCTCCCATCTGCATACAGATTGGGAACAGAAATGGAACCTGTCTGACCTGAGCATGACTGACTAGAATATCAGTAACTAAACCCTGAATTGAACATCAGTAATTAGAATTTGATTAGAACACCAGTAACTACAACACCGGTAACTAGAACACCAGGAAATAGAACATCAGTAACTACAACATCAGTAACTAGAACATCAGTAACTAGAACACCAAGAAGTAGAACACCAGTAACTACAACACCAGTAACTAGAACACCAGGAAGTAGAACATCAGTAACTACAACACCGGTAACTAGAACACCAGGAAGTAGAACATCAGTAACTACAACATCAGTAACTAGAACATCAGTAACTAGAATGCCAGTAACTAGAACATCATTTACTAGAACATCAGTAACTAGAACATCAGTTACTAGAACACCAGTAACTAGAACATCATTTACTAGAACATCAGTTACTTGAACACCAGTAACTAGAATATTAGTTACTAGACCACCAGTAACTAGAACATCAGTTACTAGACCACCAGTAACTAGAACATCAGTTACTAAACATAAGTTACTAGAACACCAGTAACTTGAACACCAGTAACTAGAACATGACTAAAACACCAGTAACTAGAACATGATTAGAACAACAGTAACTAGAACCTGACTAGAACACCAGTAACTAGAACCTGACTAGAACACCAGTTACTGGAACCTGACTACAACACCAGTAACTAGAACCTGACTAGAACAACAGTAACTAGAATGTAACTAAAACGTGACTAGAACACCAGTAACTAGATTGTGACTAGAACACTGTTGACTAGTATACCAGTAACTAGAACATCAGTAACAAGAATGTGACTAGAAAACCAGTAACTAGAACCTGAGTAGAACACCAGTAACTAGAATGTGTCAAGAACACCAGTAACTAGAATGTGACTAGAACACCAGTATCTAGAACGTGACTAGAACACCAGTAACTGGAGCGTGAATAGAATACCATTAACGAATGTGATTAGAACACCAGTAACTAGAACCTCACTAGAACACCAGTAACTATAATGTGACTAGAACACCAGCAACTAGAACTTGAATAGAACACCAGTAACTAGAACATGACTAGAACACCAGTTACTGGAACCTGACTACAACACCAGTAACTAGAACCTGACTAAAACACCAGTAACTAGAACATGACTAGAACACCAGTTACTGGAACCTGACTACAACACCAGTAACTAGAACCTGACTAGAACAACAGTAACTAGAATGTAACTAGAATGTGACTAGAACACCAGTAACTAGATTGTGACTAGAACACTGTTGACTAGTATACCAGTTACTAGAACATCAGTAACAAGAATTTGACTAGAAAACCAGTAACTAGAACCTGAGTAGAACACCAGTAACTAGAACCTCACTAGAACACCAGTAACTAGAATGTGACTAGAACACCAGCAACTAGAACTTGAATAGAACACCAGTAACTAGAACATGACTAAAACACCAGTAACTAGAACATGACTGGAACACCATTAACTAGAACATGATTGGAACACCATTAACTAGAACATGACTAAAACCAGTAACTAGAACATGATTAGAACACCATTAACTAGAACCTAACTGGAACACCAGTAACTAGAACCTGACTAGAACACCAGTAACTAGAACACCAGTAACTACATCTGACTAGAACAACAGTAACTAGAATGTAACTAAAACGTGACTAGAACACCAGTAATTAGAATGTGGCTAGAACACCGGTGACTAGAATGTGACAAGAACACCAGTAACTAGAATGTGACTAAAACACCAGTAACTAGAACATGACTAGAACACCAGTCACTGGAACGTGACTAGAATACCAGTAATGAACGTGACTAGAACACCAGTAACTAGAAACTGACTAGAACAGCATTAACTAGAATGTGACTAGAACACCAGTAACTAGAACGTAACAAGAAGCCTAGTGACTAGTACACCAGTAACTAGAACATGACTAGAACACCAGTAACTAGAACATGACTAAAACACCGGTAACTAGAACGTGACTAGAAAACCAGTAACTGGAACGTGACTAGAACACCAGTAATTGGAACCTGACTAGAAAACCAGTAACTAGAATGCGACTGAATATCAGTAACTAGAACACCAGTAACTAGAACCTGACTTGAACACCAGTAACTAGAATGTGACTAGAACACCAGTAACTAGAACCTGACTAGAATGCCAGTAACTAGAACCTGACTAGAACACCAGTAACTATAGCCTGACTAGAACACCAGTAACTAGAACGTGACTAAGACACCAGTAACTAGAACCTGAATAGAACACCAGTAACTAGACCCTGACTAGAACAGCATTAACTAGAATGTGACTAGAACACCAGTAACTAGAACGTAACAAGAAGCCTAGTGACTAGTACACCAGTAACTAGAACGTGACTAGAACACTAGTAATGAGAACATGACTAGAACTCTAGTGACTAGAACACCAGTAACTAGAACCTGACTACAACACCAGTAACTAGAACACCAATAACTAGAACCTGACTAGAACACCAGTAACTAGAACGTGACTAGAACACCAGTAACTAGAACCTGACTAAAACACCAGTGACTAGAATGTGACTAGAACACCAGTAACTGGAATGTGACTAGAACACCAGTAACCAGAACTTCACTAGAACACCAGTAACTAGAACATGACTAGAACACCAGTAACTAGAATGTGACTAGAACACCAGCAACTAGAACGTGAATAGAACACCAGTAACTAGAACCTGACTAGAAAACCAGTAACTAGAATGTGACTAGAATATCAGTAACTAGAACACCAGTAACTAGATCCTGACTAGAACACCAGTAACTAGAACGTGACTAGAACACCAGTAACTAGAACCTGACTAGAACACCATTAACTAGAACCTGACTAGAACACCAGTAACTTGAGCATGACTAAAACACAAGGAACTAGAACCTGACTAGAACACCAGTAACTAGAATGTGATTTAACACCAGTAACTAGAACGTGACTAGAACTTTAGTGACTAGTACACCAGTAACTAGAACGTGACTAGAGCCTGACTAGAACACCAGCAACTAGAACCTGACTAGAACACCAGTAAATAGAACATAACTAAAACACCAGTAACTAGAACGTCACTAAAACACCAGGAACTAGAACCTGATAAGAACACCAGTAACCAGAACACCAGTGACTAGAACCAGACTACAACACCAGTAACTAGAACGTGACTAGAACACCAATAACTAGAACATGACTAGAACACCAGTAACTAGATCCTGAACAGAACACCAGTAACTAGAACCTGACTAAAACATCAGTAATTAGAACCTGACTAAAACACCAGTAACTAGAACGTGACTAGAACACCAGAAACTAGAACCTGACTAGAACACCAGTAACTAGATCCTGACTGGAACACCAGTAAGTAGAACGCGATTAAAACACCAGTAACTAGAACGTGACTAGAACATCAGTAACTAGAACGTGAATAGAACATCAGTAACTAGAACATGACTAGAACACCAGTAACTAGAACCTGAATAGAACACCAGTAACTAGAACCTGAATAGAACACCAGTAACTAGAACACCAGTAACTAAAAACTTACTAGAACACCAGTAACTAGAACCTGACTAGAACATCAGTAACTAGAACGTGACTGAAACACCAGTAACTAGAATGTGGCTAGAGCACCAGTAACTAGAACGTGTCTGGAACACCAGTAACTAGAACCTGACTAGAACACCAGTAACTAGAACCTGACTAAAGCAACAGTAACTAGAATATGGCTAGAACACCAGTAACTAGAACGTGACTAAAACACCAGTAAGTAGAACTTGACTAGAACACCAGTAACTAGAACTTGACTAGAACACCAGTAACTAGAACTCGACTAGAACACCAGTAACTAAAACCTGACTAGAACACCAGTAACTAGAACCTGACTAGAACACCAGTAACTAGAACGTGACTAAAACACCAGTAACTCGAACATGGCTGGAACACCAGTAAGTAGAACCTGACTAGAACACCATTAACTAGAACTCGACTAGAACACCAGTAACTAGAACGTGACTAAAACACCAGTAACTAGATCGTGACTAGATTACCAGTAGATAGAATTTCACTAGAGCACCAGTAACTAGAACCTGACTAGAACACCAGTAACTAGAACTCGACTAGAACACCAGTAACTGGAACGTGACTAAAACACCAGTAACTAGATTGTGACTAGAACACCAGTTAGAATGTGACTAGAGCACCAGTAACTAGAACCTGACTAGAACACCAGTAACTAGAACTCGACTAGAACACCAGTAACTAGAACGTGACTAAAACACCAGTAACTAGATCGTGACTAGAACACCTGTAGCTAGAATGTGACTAGAGCACCAGTAACTAGAACCTGACTATAACACTAGTAACTAGAACTCGACTAGAACACAGTAACTAGATCGTGACTAGAACACCAGTAGCTAGAATTTGACTAGAGCACCAGTAACTAGAACCTGACTAGAACACCAGTAACTAGAACTCGACTAGAACACCAGTAACTAGAACGTGACTAAAACACCAGTAACTCGAACATGGCTGGAACACCAGTAACTAGAACCTGACTAGAACACCAGTAACTAGAACCTAACTAGAACACCATTAACTAGAACTCGACTAGAACACCAGTAACTAGAACGTGACTAAAACACCAGTAACTAGATTGTGACTAGATTACCAGTAGATAGAATGTCACTAGAGCACCAGTAACTAGAACCTGACTGGAACACCAGTAACTAGAACTTGACTAGAACACCAGTAACTAGAACGTGACTAAAACACCAGTAACTAGATTGTGACTAGAACACCAGTTAGAATGTGAGTAGAGTACCAGTAACTAGAACCTGACTAGAACACCAGTAACTAGAACTCGACTAGAACACCAGTAACTAGAACGTGACTAAAACACCAGTAACTAGATCGTGACTAGAACACCTGTAGCTAGAATGTAACTAGAGCACCAGTAACTAGAACCTGACTATAACACTAGTAACTAGAACTCGACTAGAACACAGTAACAAGAACGTGACTAAAACACCAGTAACTAGATCATGACTAGAACACCAGTAGCTAGAATTTGACTAGAGCACCAGTAACTAGAACCTGACTAGAACACCAGTAACTAGAACTCGACTAGAACACAGTAACTAGAATGTGACTAAAACACCAGTAACTAGATCGTGACTAGAACACCAGTAGCTAGAATTTGACTAGAGCACCAGTAACTAGAACCTGACTAGAACACCAGTAACTAGAACTCGACTAGAACACCAGTAACTAGAATGTGACTAAAACACCATTAACTAGATCGTGACTAGAACACCAGTAGCTAGAATGTGACTAGAGCACCAGTAACTAGAATGTGACTCTCTACTAGAAGTCTACCTCCTGAGCTGCTGCTACCCAAGAGACACTCAGACATCGCCAATCAGAGACCAGGTTCAGGTCCAACATGTCCTCTGAGCTGTGGAGGACTTGTCCTAATGTGAGGGAACCTTCTGTCCACACATCCTGCTGCCACAGATGTTTGATGGTCTGCCTGTCCCATTGAGATGCTGGGACCTGGACCTGGACTCCAGCTGATAAATCCAAACCCCACCTTTTGTGAACTTCTGAGCTCACCTGGCTCTCCAAAGGTGATGATTTCTGATGGTGGTTCAGGTGGTGCTGAGTATGTGGGACTTGAGCTGTCCTCCTGGATCTCCACGCTGCCATCTTCAGACACTCGACCAACATGCAGCTTCTTGATGGCGTTGAGAAGAGCTGCTCGAGGAACTGGCTGTGTCAGGTTGGGCCGAGCGCTCAGGTGCAGCATGTTGAGGATGTGACGCTTCACCGCCTCCACCATGCCGCTCTGACCTCCTGACCAGGAGGAGTTGGTCTTTATCTGGGACAGAAAGCAAGATGGACAGGCAGAGTTGGCTGCTCCCTTCTGGAGCTGCTGTGACACGTCCAACGATGTAGAGACAGTTGGAGAGGCATCCATGAGAAGGAAGACCAGCGCCCAGAAGAACACGGAGACCCAAGAACACATAATGTTCTGTGATGGTGAAGGTCCCACAGAGTGTCTAGAAGTCTGAGCAGACGGGCTCAAAAGCAACCTTCAGTTCAGGCCTGGGTCCATTTAGAGGTGGATTCTGTTTAAGGAGCAGAGGTGGTTCTGATGGTCTGCTGCTGATTTGTTTAGTCCAGAAGCTCTCTGGTCCTGTGATGTCCTGGTACTTGTTGGTCCGGAAGTTCTGCTGCAGTAAGCAGAACCGGGTCACTGTAGTCTCCCTCTCTGCTCCCTGACAGTAGTTATACCTCTGAGGCTGTGTAATCCCTCCCTGTGTCCACAGAGGGGTTTCCTTCTGAGTCACACACACACACACACACACACACACACACACACACACACACACACACACACACACACACACACACACACACACACACACACACACACACACACACACACACACACACACACACACACACACACACACACACACAGGAACTCTTGCTGTGGGTAAAATCACCCAGAATATCTCAGGACTGTTTGTGGTGTTTCCTCCTGATTAAACGTCACGACAGAAGAGGAGGAGGAAAGAGGAGGAAGACTGTCCCTGATTCATTCATACCACACACACATGAATCAGAGCAGCATCTTCGTCACCTCACGTGGAGGAGAACCTCGTTGGTGTGAAGTTATAGATAGAAGATGAGTTTGCTGTATCAGTAGCAGATGGAATGAGTCCGTCTGACATTAGCTCGCCCCCTGCTGCTGACACGCAGGAGTTACAGCATCCTCAGCACCTGAGCTCAGAGCTCTCGTTCAGTTTGGCCTGTGCTAGTTTGGTTGTTTCGGTCCAAAATGTGTAACTGATGGAGGTTCGTAGACAAATGCAAGAGAACCGTTTTATTCATTTTTTAAATCTACACAATGTATTTATAGCTATACTTTGCTAGAATGTTGCTAAGAGGCATGAAGCAGAGGTGGTTCTCCGACCCTAACCCTACACATCGGGTCCTAGTTGCGTGTGACAGGAGGACACACAGGTAGCAGTTAACAAACAAGCAGCCAAAATAAGACGCTAACACATTATCAGTATGCTTGAAAGGGTAAACCAAGGTTCATGTACTCATTATTTTACTAGTATTTGGTTCTTTAGTTGCTTCACATAACAGACGTACTTTCTAAGTCTTTCTGTCACATTGGGTTTTGTTTGAAGACAAACAACACGGACCAGACCCTTCTTATCTGGGAAAGATTTTATACCTCTTCCAAGTATCCAAGAGCCCTTAGGTGTTGTGGAGTCCATAACCATGATGACGTCTCCAGGCAATAAACACCTTTTCCTTTTGATCCATTTCAATTCAGTTTATTTATACAGCGCCAAGTCAGGACCAGAGTCGTCTCAAGGACCTTCTGTTATGGAAAAATGTATGTTTATTAGTTCTTGATCATGAAAACTGGCGACAACCTAAATCTCCTCCGGCGCCGTGCTTTCGCTGGGGGTCAGTGTGAGGATCTTGACATCGGGGGGATCCACGATTTACTCAAGTTCTGAGAGATTTGGTGAGACAAGTTTGTACACATTCTTTAGCTCAGATGGCACTGTATCATATGCAGGTTCTGCAACAAAAGGCAGACGTAACCCTAGGCGGAGGGGCCAAGGAAGAAAATTACAAAACGGCAGAGATGTTATTTGCTGGAACTGCCATAAGAGGGGACATATAGCCCGTAACTGCCGGAACAACCCATCAAGTGCCACAAGATGAGATACCATTCTATCACCCTCCAGCACAGCCTGCCTCAGAAATGCAGAAGGCTGCTGTGTTCTGTCTGAGCCACCAAGGTCAAATCAGTTGAGGCCTGAGGCTACTTAACTAGAACATAAAGATAAAAAATTAACTCCTTGATGCGAAATGGTCACTACAATAGACAGTTTCTACGTTATTGCATTTGAGCCCCTCCATTTTTACTTCAGTAAGTCCAGCCAACATATTTCATGTTCAGAATACACGCTGTCCACTGAGGTGAACATGTAGTAAATTAATTGCAAATTATTAAATGTTACAAACAATACAGCATTTGTTGAAATTTGTTTCATTCACACCCAAAGATGAATGAGAATAATTGTTAGATAATCATGGCTGAAGATTTCATAATTCATGTATCAAAAGGTTAGGTGCGACCGAAATATTTAATTCCTGGTATCTGGTGACTAATATAATTTGAACTATAAACTGTGTCACTTTTAGTGGCTGAAAGGAAAAGGGTTTTAGTGTGCTGAATTGGGTTAATTCCAGACCTGATTTTTATAATCAACAGGTCTGGATTACACCTCAATCTGTGTGTGTGAAACCAAGCTAAAGGCCTGTTACCTTCCCTTATCATGTTTGTGTGTGTGTGTGTGTGTGTGTGTGTGTGTGTGTGTGTGTGTGTGTGTCCAGGCAGCCTTCTAGCCCTCTGAACTGTGATGTCGTAAATTAGGGACATGCCTTCACTCTGCTGATATGGTCAAACGATTCTTGTTGTGGATATAACACAGTTGATCACAATGTTCTTTTAGAAAGACTTGAACATGTTGTAGGGATCATAGGAACAGCGCTAGGCTGGTTTAAATCCTACCTGTCTGACAGATTTCATTTTGTAAATGTACATGACAAATCGTCTTCATACTCCAGGGTTACTTGTGGAGTACCACAGGGTTCAGTGCTTGGACCAATTCTTTTTACTATATATATGCTCCCAATTGGTAAAATCATTAGACAGCATGGGATAAACTTCCACTGTTATGCTGACGATACTCAGTTATAGTTATCCATTAACCCTGATGAACCTAATCGGTTGGATAGATTACAGGCTTGTCTTGAGGACATAAAAAATTGGATGACTCTAAACTTTTTGCTTTTAAATCAAGACAGTACGGAAGTTCTCATCTTTGGACCAGAAATCCAGAAAAGGAAATTGCTTAGCCAATCACCTGACCTGAATGGCATTACATTATTACAAGGAACACATTACAAGGAACCTTGGTGTTATCTTTGACCAGGACATGTCATTCAAATCCCAGGTTAAACAGGTTTGTAGGATTTTCTTTTTCCACCTTCGGAATATTGCTAAGATTAGAAGCATCCTTTCCAGGAGTGATGCTGAAAAACTAGTTCATGCATTTATTACATCAAGACTGGATTACTGTAATTCATTACTCTCAGGAAGTCCACAGAATGTAGTTAAAAGTCTTCAGCTTATCCAAAATGCTGCAGCTAGAGTTCTGATGAGAATTAAAAGAGAGATCATATCTCTCCTGTCTTAGCTTCCCTACATTGGCTACCTGTTAAATTCAGAATAGATTTTAAGATCCTTCTTCTCACATATAAAGCTCTCAATAATCAAGCTCCATCATACATCAGTGATCTGATTGATCCATATGTTCCTAACTGAGCACTTCGCTCTCAGACTGCAGGTCTACTGGTGGTTCCCAGAATATCTAAAATTAGAATGGGAGGCAGATCTTTTAGTTATCAGGCTCCTGGAACCAGCTCCCAGCCTTAGTCTGTGAGGCAGACACTTTGTCTACTTTTAAGAATAGGCTTTAAACATTTTTATTTGATAGGGCCTATGGTTAAAATCTGATGTTAGCCTAGATCTGGACAAGTGGGGGAGTAGAGGGAGGTGGAGTGTACAGTCGGTAAAGACGGCTCTCCCTTGCCCTGCCTCCAACATGCCTCCATCTAAATAGGATAGATTATCCTGAGTTATCTCTGTAGTTATGCTGCTATAGGCTTAGACTGCTGGAGGATACACTGACCACTTTTCATACTCTACTGCTTTCTTCTACAATCTGCTCTTTAACTGTATTATTTTCTGCAATTTCAGCTGTTAACTTTATTTTCTCTCTAAGTGTTTTTCTCCCCAGAAGAAGCTACAATGATGTTCTGCTGAGCTGTGGTGGCCTCATGGAGGGGGCCACCATCTAGCACACTGCTGCTAACCACTAAAACATTCTCCCTCTCCTGATAATAACTTTTTTCTTTCCTTGATGTTGGATGTGCTACTACTAGTTCATCCATTTAATTATAGATCCAATAGGATAAATACAATAAAGTTTATCTCTCACCAAATAGAATATTTACTATGGCATCACAATATAACTATAGACACATTACTTTGTCTGTGTGTGTGTGTGTGTGTGTGTGTGTGTGTATGTGTGTGTGTGTGTGTGTGTGTGTGTGTGTGTGTGTGTGTGTGTGTGTGTATGTGTGTGTGTGTGTGCCTGCTCTGTCTTCTCGATCCCCAGTGAGTCGTGGAGGATGGCTGCTTATACTGAGCCAGGATTCTCTGGAGGTTTCTTCCTGTTAAAAGGGAGTTTTCCTCTCCACTGTCACTTTATGCTTGCTTAGTATGAGGATTGCTGTAAAGTCACTCACACTAGTCAGTGACTTGATGCAATTTGCTGGGTTCCTTATATAGGAAACATTTCTGATTGGCTTAATGAACTGACCTGAATTGGAATGCTTATTATGTGAAGTGCCTTGAGACGACTCTTGTCGTGATTTGGCGCTATATAAATAAACTTGAATTGAACTTGAATTGAATATAACATGTTTTGACCTGAACAGATGTTGGGAGTAAGCATGTATGTTATCTTCTATCCTCTGTGGAGTTGGTCAAGATGCTATAAACATATAAATAAGTTAACGGCTCTGTAGTGACTTTTTATGCCTGTCATCGACTAGTCACTGTCACGTGATAATGACTGACAAGATGCATGTTACGATCCCTGAGTTCCCCAGCGCCCGGCTTCTACTCCGCTCCTTTTCAGCACCATGGTCAGCACCCTGGAGAGCACCCGGCCACACTCGCGCAGCTGATGCGCATCAGAAAATCCCCCGGCTGGAGCAGATAAAATCAGCGCTGCACTGCATGACGAGGAGGACAGAGAGGATGGAGAGGACTGAAAGAAGGCTGAAGGAGAGGACTGAGGGAGAGACGGATTGAGAGGACTGGAGAGGAGGATTTGGAGAGGACTTTGTGTGTGAGAACTTTTGGGAACCCATAGTTGCCCCGGATGGTTAATTTCAACCCGCATGAGAAAACCCTCGGGTTAAGACTGGGTTTTCTCTTGCTCTTGATTGAGCTGTCGGTAGTGTGGGTGAGTTGGTTCACCAGTGGACCTTTTGGTAAGGCCTCCGGGCAAGCTTCTGTTCCTGGTTCATTTTCAGAACCAGTGAGTTTCCATTCTCATTTTATGGCTCTTTAAGTTACTTTAAGCCCTCAGCATTTGTCTCCTGCAGCATAAGTTAAACTCCCCTTTTAATTAAACAGGTTTTTCTCCCTTTGGGACGCTTTTAGTTAATAAAAGGACTTTCTTTGATTGTGACTTGGTGTCAGATCATTTCCTTTTAAATTCTCACGTTCCTGTGTTGGGCCTCCCTGCCTCCTAGACCAGGTTGAGGTCGTAACAATGCAGTCCTCGGAAAAGACAGCAGGTGATGAGCCCCTGCGCCTCGGGAGGCGGAGGCGACGCGCTGTGCCAGAGCATCGGTACCCATTTATCATGGGTTAGGGAGGAACATGATTCAAATGCAAATTCAGCTAGTTAAGAAACAACAACTCCACATATTATTAGGGTTTAAGATGGCCAGAACTTTTTCCATAGGTCATCACCATAGACTGTAAATACTGGACAAACGGATTCCATTGGCTTCAATAACACGTTTGTTGTCTATAATGGGAGGTGGACACCACCGCCATTTTGACCGTGTCACAGGTTCCGTCCAGCCCAGACAATTCTATAAAAGGGAAGAGAGGAGGCGCTGAGGGTGTGGCTGTAAGGCTGGGCTCGAGTGACGACACCCAGGCGAACTAGCTACGAGCTAACCTGAAGCTAACCCTGGCTAACCCAAAGCTAAAGCGGAGGTGGGAGCCGAGCTAACGGATGTAGCCACCTAGCTTCAACCCAACCGGAGCTAACTGGAACACCCATCGACCTGAACCTTACACGGAGTTTAGGTGGAGGTTTTCTGCACCTGTTCGTGAGAAGTACCTGTATTAAAAAAGTTTTAAATCGGTAAGTTTATAATTTATTTCCGTAATGAAAACATTTTGCTTTGAGCAAGTTTTCAGTAGTTTTTTTTTTGGCGCTATCACTCCTGAGTCGCACCAGCCATTAAATGTATCATGAAGAAGAGAAAATATATTTAAGTCGTATTTTGGGGGGATATTTTATTATCTTTCTTACAAAATCTGAGACCAAGCGTTTCACATTGCAACACAAGCACCGGTAACCACAACAGAATGAACAGCCAGCAGAGGAGAGGATGGCGGTGTTTGAAACCCTCCCGGCCGGCGTGTAGAGCTCATTCCTGGGCTGGAGCCGGCCCTCAGCACCCCGCCACAGGCTCTAACAGATGCTGGCGGTGTTTCATATATTTCCAAAACGTAATACTTGTTTGTATCTTGTACAGCCAACTAGCCTTTATTCTGGACTCAGTACAATTTACCAAAAGTAAAGAGACATTCTACAGATGAAGTAAGCACAAGATAACTTACTGGAAGACAGAGTTATCATCAGAACCAGAACAAGAGAGCCTGATAACAGTCATGTGAAAATAACAGTTAAAAAGTATGTATGTATAATAGAAATAAAAATATATTAGAATTAGTGTAACTCACTGTGATCCAAACAAATCAGCCATAGCTGATTAGTAAATATGACATGAGGTCTGGGAGTTTTTAAGTTTCATTCTTTTATTACATTTTTTTCTTAGATCTATTAAAAGGTCACCATGGCAGCCTGTGTGTCTCCAACGTCAGCTACACAAAGCAGCAAGTGTAAGTACCAAGTACTTGTCTTGACCACTTCATGAATGGTTTTGTACTTTAAACAGCTAGGCCAAACCTGTTATTTTTTCCTCCATAGCCATTTGGATCATTGGAGACAGCTGAGTGAGGCGTGGTGCCCAGAGAGCTGCAGAGACAACCTTGGCCTCCCTGACGTCTGTGTCTCTTGGTTTGGTTGGGGCGGACCATCGACATACATACATGTGCCGACACTTTGCGCCCTGTTTTATAAACTGTAGTGTTAAAAATAAATGTTTTTGCTCAATTACTGGAATTTCTTTGGTTAAGACAAAAGTGAGGAATAATCATTTACAAGTTATTTGTACAACAGGCCCATTTTAAATCCCAACAGTTTCTTAGCAGACAATAGAAATGTGTTCTTTACTAACTTTACTTGGTTTGAAAATCTTACTAAAATAAACTTGAGTGCCGTATTGCAAAACCCAATCATACTTGTTATGTAAACATTAGCTTTGTAGATATTTTTTACAGATATATATTTGTGTGCAACAAAAACCAAACTTAAATAATTTGTCATTCTTTATTGAAAAACAACAAAATACAGGTATACAGAAGTGTGGGAAAATGATAATGTGAAAGTATTGCACTATAAATGAAGTGAGATGAGATGAAGGTGAGATGAAGGTGGACGCCAGCGGGCTGGACGCCGGACGAAGAAACCTGGAGACGGATCGCTCAGACAGGAAGGGAAGAGCTTCCTCTTACCTTGATGGAATTAAAGTTAGCCGTCGTCTGAACGCCCAACCGTACGGTCTGAGGTCAAAGGTCACAGGAAACACACACCAGTCAGCAGTCATACAGATGCATAAAGATAACTGTAGCCATGGCAACCAGCTGACATGTCCCCACTTTCACCAGCACCTGGTGCCTGCCGGGTCACCTGAATTCCTGTGTGATGTCAGCACGGTCGGCCGTGACTGCTGCCATCAGAGGTGACCTCTGATCAGCTGAATGAACTCACCTTCCAGGGTGACGCCGTGTTAGAGTCGGCTTCATCCTGTAAACAAACAAACAAACAAATGAGTGGTAACATAAACACCACGTCTGGTTCTGGTGGAGGCGGAGGACAACATGCACCTTTCCAGGAGCAGAACCCAGATGTTTTTGTTGCTACAAACAGAGACGAGCAGAGTTAAACCAGGAAGTGAGAGGGACCAGCTGCTGCAGACAGGTGACGCTCACCTGAGCCTGAACCATAGGAGCCTCCTCAGCCATCAGACCTTCTGACTCCAGTTCAGATGCCACCTTGTTGATGTCCCTCAGGCGGGACTCGTTGGCCTTCAGGTCCTGCAGGACAAAAGCACCTGCTGATTACCTTGTTGCGTTTGGGTTAACAGGTCCGGTGTTAGAACGTGGTGGATAAGAATGTTCTGACGGGCCGAGGGTTCTGAACTCACCCTGCAGGACTGGGCCTGCTCCTTCAGGGCCTGGATGCTGCTGCCGTAAGCCGACAGGTCCGACATCAGGGCCTCGTGCTTCTTCAGGAGAGCCTGTGGAGCAGAACATCAGAACCTTCAGCTCGTCTGACACAAGTGGAGCTTTCTCGCAGCGATGGTCCAATCGGATCCGCCACCGTAAAACAAACCCTGCTCAGTTCACCGCAGACGCAGCTCTGCGGGTGTTTAGTGGAAAAGCGTGAGCCTTCTGCCGGCTGCCACGTGTCATGGCTGCTCTGCAGCGGGAACACACATCACAGCTTGTAAACCGTTTGAAATAAGAGCGACGGGAACACGTTTGTCATCACTTCCTGTGCGAGGCCAGCACTTCTACCCCTAACCCATGAGACGCTCAAACGAGCAACGACGTCTGGTTGACAACCGAAGGAAATGACAAATACAGAAACACTAATTATGAAGGACTGGAAAGAGAGCAAAGAAAAGCGATTGGAGTTTCTCAGGAAGGGACTTCCATACCTCGGCCAAGTCCTCGTCTTTCCCTTAGTCTGGACTTCCAACGATGGGCTCCTTCTCCCTCATCCAGGACTCGGCCTCATTAGCATCCGCAAAGTACTGCTGGGCCTGCAGAGAGTCCTCCAGGTCCTGCCTCCTCTGGGACGCCTTGGCCTTCAGCGTGTCCCAACGTCCATGAAGCTCCCACAGTTTAGTCTTCACTTCCTCACCAGCGAAGTGACCTGGACCCAAAAAAAGTGAGCCAGAACCTGCAGACACCTCAGAAACATGTCAGGACCAGACCTGCTCTACCTTCTTCCACCATGGTCTCTCCTTTCTGGGTGACAGCCTTGATGCGAGGTTCATGACCTGTGATCTCAGCCTGCAGAGCCTGGTGCTTCTTCAGCAGGTTCTGGACACCAATCAGGTCCTTCCCTGAGGACACATGTTAGAGTTCAGCATTATGCAGTAGACAGACCAGTTTAACCCAGGGGTTTCTTTCTTCTACAATCTGCTCTTTAACTGTATTCTTTCCTGCTATTTCAGCTGTTAACTTTATTTTTTCTCTAAGTGTTTTTCTCCCCAGAAGAAGCTACAACGACGTTCTGCTGAGCTGTGGTGGCCTCATGGAGGGGGCCATCGTCTAGCACACTGCTGCTAATCAATTAAACATTCTCCCTCTCCTGATAGTAACATTTTACTTTCTTTGATGTTGGATGTGGTGCTACTAGTTTACCCGTTTAATTATAGATTCACTAGGATAAATACAATAAAGTTTATCTCTCGCCAAATAGAATATTTACTGTGGCGAGCCCGTGAAGAGGTGTAGGAGAATGCGACAAATTTGTCTGTTAAAAAGTCTGTTATGTACAAAAACACAATATCATCACACTATTTTGGACCGATACATGACGGTCAGGTCCGGCTTGGGGAGAAAATATGACACGTCTTTCAGGATGGACTTCATCTTTGGTAGCTGGCAAAGCCGGGAAAAGCAGGATCTAACCACCTGGCTAATGTGGGAGTCCATCCGCATCTCTGGGTCCAAAACCACCCCCAGGTTAGTGATGGTTGGCTTCACTAAGCTGCAAAAACAGGGTTGCAGGACAGGACTAACTGCAGTGGGAGAGGGAGGAACAAATATTCCAGTTATAAATATTAAATATTTGAACAAATAAATATTTGTTAAAAGGAAGAAACTGATGATGACTTTATTAGAGGAATGTTCTAGAACGGGTCTGGAACCAACGATGGCCCTTTGGATCAAATTTGGATTAAAAAAATAGCTCATGATTTTATTTATGGATGGAATAAAAATACAGGTTGTAAGCATCTTCTCAGTATCTTCATGTTGCACGACTTTCCACAGCAGAAGGACACAAAAACTGCCAGAATTATGATAAGAAAGATTTACGTTTTAATCTCAGAATCCCAACTTTTCCCAGAATCTTCACATTATTCTATGAATTCAGAGAAAATTTACATTTTTCAGAGGTCTCGCTCCCCTGTTGTGGATATTTCTCAAAATTCAACCATTTTTTCTTTTCAAAAGCTTTAGTAAGAGTTTGGACTCTAAACAAGTTTTACTTTGCAGACTGCTTGTCTACACCTTCATCAGATCTGCTCATAATAAAACATTTGGGTTATATTTAATGTCTAGAGAAGATGCTCTTCCTGGGCATTAAGTTATCAAAAACAGATAAAAGTATTTTTTACCATAATTTTAACTGCTATCAGCTGATAAAAATAATAAAAAACAGCCTGATCATTAAAGGGGTGTAAGTGAAACCGCGCGGATCACACAAACCATCATGCTGTCTATATGACTTTGAAAATATATAGTTTAATTACAGTTTGATTTATTTGACATCTGTATAATGTTTATTATTTTGTTTTTTCCCCCTAAATGCCTAACGTTTTAGTTTTACATGAATATTAGTCATTCATCACAATACATAAAGTTACACATTTTAAATTTTAATAGGGGAAGACTGCAGGAGGGAGCGGTAAAATACAGAAATCCCCAGCAAAAACAAGAAACTTTACGAGTCTGATGAAACCCGCTGGAGTTCCTTCAGCAGGCCTGGTGGCAGCTACAACGACCCAGTGGCTGTGCTTGGTCAATGTTATCGAGCTCAGTCCGGCTCGGCCGTGAACGAGCCGAGGCGACATCCTTCTCTGCTTAAGAAGAAGTGTTATTTTCCGCTTCAAAAGAAGCGTCCGTGTTTTACGCTTTCTCAGAGACATGTCACGTTGCTAAGTTGTTAGCGCCGCGCGCTAACACGTCAATAGTGCAGCATAGCCTGCTGGAGGTTTTAAGGGTTCAGATGAAAACACCCTACCACTCAGGCTGCTTACACATCGATTTTAAGTTGTCGCTGTTGCGCTCACGCCGTAATACAGTATTAGATGCGGTTAAAGTCAGACATGAAAAACTCCACGAGCGGTCAGACCGCGCAGCAAGTAGGCGCCGGATCGGTCAGGCTGCCCGGCCTGACCGCTGGGGATTACCGGATGGAAGATTGGACACAGAAGTCTCCCTCTTAGCGCTCCGTCATATTTCAACCCATTTTTATCTTAAATGCACTGGGTTTTACCCTATTACCCATCTAAATATGCCCTATTAATTATTTTACCGTATTTTACATTTAAATTTCATGGTTAAACAGTACATGCTACATGTTAAACTGATAGTTAGCTAGCTACTTCGGTAAACTCAGCTAGTTTAAAGGTGGCAGTGACATAAATACGAATATAGATTTTAACTTACCGAAAAAAATGAAGTGGAGACTCCTTGGACGCTCTATTAGTGCAGTTAATACCACTGCAAGTCATTTTGTCCAACAATTGCACCAATAATATCCAAAGAAGAATACACAAACACAGAGACTCAAAATGCCGGAGCAGTTTCCAAGCCAGACCGAGGCTGTACTGAGGGCTTTCCACGGAGCTAGTTCTATTTCGTCTAGTCTTAGCCCTTAAGCTAGCTGCTATTGGAAGGGTGATCTCAGCATCAGCCAATCATGAAGAGCTTAAATGTACGCCCACCACGTGGGCACCCCTTGTGGGTTATATAAGTGGAGCGACTCCACTGTTCGCCTCCGTTTTCTCTTCACGCCAAGCTTAAGAGCTTCTTTTAAGAGCAATTATACAAGAAAAATCTACTCACCGACCATGTCCAGCGACACCAGGACCTGCCCGGCCTGCCAGACGGGCTCCATCTCCAGCTGCGACCTGCACGCCAAGTGTGAGGTCTGTCTCGGGGCTCACCACGCTGGCCTGGCCTTGACCCCCAGGCCTCGTGCCCGTTTTGTACCGCTCTGCCCGTGGCTGAAAAGGTCCGCCGGGTCGAGTACTTCACCCCCTCCACCGACGAGGAAATTCCGGTGGCTGGCACGTACTCGCTGGACAAGGCGTTACGGTTCTTCAACGTCGGCCGGCTGGCTCCTACCGATTGGACGATGTCATCGACAGCGAGGAGTACGACGAAGCTGGCTTCCATAGCCCTTCCCTCCTGTACAACACGGAGGTCGACTACGAGGCTGGCTGCCATAGCCCTTTTTCCCTCCAGTACAACACGGAGGTCGACGAGCCTCGTGAGGAGCACGACGAGGCTGGCTGCCGCAGCCATTATTCCCTCCTGTACAACACGGAGGTCGACGAGCCTCGTGAGGAGCACGACGAGGCTGGCTGCTGCAGCCAATATTCCCTCCTGTACAACACGGAGGTCGACGAGCCTCGTGAGGAGCACGACGAGGCTGTCTGCCGCAGCCATTATTCCCTCCTGTACAACACGGAGGTCGACGAGCCTCGTGAGGAGCACGACGAGGCTGTCTGCCGCAGCCATTATTCCCTCCTGTACAACACGGAGGTCGACGAGCCTCGCTCAGCGGGTCCTTCTGCCCCAGTGGTTTCTCGCTCCTCCCTGCCAGCAGTTAGAGCACTGCTCCAGGAGCTGCCCGCCATCATCTCCGCGGCTGCGACCCGCAGGTGGCTAGCCGTTCCAGAACCGGCTCCCCTGAGGCGGATGAATTGGCGGGAA
Organism: Nothobranchius furzeri; assembly: GCF_043380555.1. Lineage (NCBI taxonomy): Eukaryota > Metazoa > Chordata > Actinopteri > Cyprinodontiformes > Nothobranchiidae > Nothobranchius > Nothobranchius furzeri. The sequence goes on from NC_091751.1 coordinate 34,031,710, forward strand.
TTTTTGGGGCAACACAGACGCGCTGTCCAGACCCCGTCTGGCCGCACTTCCCCGCTGCCATGAGCTGCTGGTCCGCCGCTTTCTCCGAGCCTGCCAGGCTCGAGGCGCCAATTTCCACATATGCGCCCATTACCAAGGTCGAGGGCTTCTCCGACCAGGGCTGGCCATCCGTTCCTCCACTGGAGCCGGACTTGGCCTCGCTGTGTGGCGTCAAGAACCACCTCACTGGACCGCGAGCAGTTCCCACTAAGCATGACCAGCTGCTGAGGCGGCTCGCCGATCGCGCACACCAGTGCGCCTTCCAGACCGGCGCTGCAGGAAATAACATCGCCTTCTCGCCTTTGGCGTTTCCAAAATGGTGGAGGAGCTTGACTCTCCTGTCGAGTCAAAAACCATCATTACTAAAACTGCTGATGCCATCCTCAATCTGTGCGCTGCTGTACTCACCGGTTCTGCTCGCATTGCTGCCTGGCAGACCCTTATCCAGCGGCCTTGTGGCTCATGGCCCTGGCCTCCATTCCTGAACACCTGCACAGAGAGATGCTGGAAGGCCACATCACCTCTGACGCTCTGTTTGGTCCCCATCTTACGAGCATCATCTAGAGGGCTCAGCAGCTGAACTTTCAGCCACGGTGCGAGACCTGGTCTACTCTCGGTCAGCCTGCACTCCGGCCGTTCCCCCAGAGGATGGGACGAACCGCGGAAACTCCATGCGCCCAGCTGCACGGCCCGCCCCGCGGAGCCGGCCTCCCGCTGAGGCGGGACCAGGGAGTTGGCGGCCAACGGTTCCGAACGAGCCAGCAGACACAGCCTTGGCAGTCACAGGAACCTCGCCGAAAACAACCACGAAAACGACTCGTTGGGGGGAATATGTGTGCTTATGGCTGCAATGTTAACTCTGTGAATTATTTTGGTTTTGAAACAAAAACCCAAAAATCGTCACATCGAGAGCAGAATCCTACAGTCCTCTGCAGAACCTTCTGCCGAATCCTCACACATGATGTTCCCCGCACCAAGCACTGCAGCACATCTGCATGTTCACACAGTCGGACTCGGTCATGTTACACGGGTAGCTGTAAGGGTGCGCTCCATTTGCGCACCGCCCCCAGCCTACGGCCAGGCCCGACTCATCCCGCTTCCCCCACAACTTTGGGTGGGACGGGATGTCATGGCGCTGTCGCGACCACGCGCAAAGCGCGCACATTGCGCGGCTCCATCCGCTGGCACTTTGACGTTCCCGTGCACGAGCCCGGCTCCCACTCGTCCTTCATGGACTCCACGCTCTGCGGTGCGGATCAGCCTCTTCCAGCTGTTTCACACTTGCTTTTTCGATCACAGCCCTCCATGGGTCGCTCCCAGTTCTCTGGTACGAGCGACGGCGGTAAGGGCGCGAAACCAATCCTCAGACGTTGCTCACGTGACCTCGAGCACACGTCCGCTGTCGGAACGCGCGCACGAATGCCTCCCTTTCGGCTACTCGCTAGCCCAGCGCACTTTCTCCAAATGTCCGGAGACCGCGCTGCAGCCACTGCGCACGGCGGAAACGAGGGTTTTATTTTACCGGGACGATCTGCTCCGATGCGCCCGGTCCGAGGACGGGGCGTCAGTGCAAACCAGGAGGTTAACAGAGCATCTGTCAACCCTGGGGTTTTCTATAAACTGGGGGAAGAACTCTGTTCTTCCATCCCAGTCGATTATGTTTCTCGGGGTGGAGCTGAACGCCTCTCTAATGAGAGCACGTTCGTCGCCGGTGAGAGCGGCAGATCTCACCACGGTGATCTCCCGCGTGCAACCCCGCGAGATCGTGAGAGCCCTGTTAGTCATGAGACTTCTGGGCATGATGGCTGCAGCCCACTCGGTGGTGCTGCTGGGGTTGTTGCACTCGAGGCGCCTGCAAAGTTGGTTCATCTGCCTCCGGGTACACCCGATACGTCAGAAGAGACGTATGTTGAGGGTTCCCCCCTCAGTGGGCGGGGACCTCGCTCACTGGGGGAATCCCTGCATCCCCTCACACGGGATTCCCATCGGACGTCCTGCGTCACACGTATCTGTGTTTACGGATGCGTCTCTGTCTGGGGTGGAGGGCACGTGCTTGTTACGCGGCAGATCGCTGGCCCTCCCACACGCACGAGCAGATAAATGTGTTGGAGCTTATGACAATGAGGAATGTGTTCATGCACTTCGCTGCCCTTCTCGATGGCCGTCATGTCGAAGTTCACACAGACAACCAGGTGGCGGCAGCCTGCATAAATCACCAAGGGGGAGTTCGATCCCCCCCTCTATTGCGCATAGCCACAGGTTTACTGTGTTGGGCACATGTCCACCTGCTGTGCCACCTACATTCCGGGGATCCTGAATGTAGCGGCAGACATCCTGTTGAGAGGGGGTCCCCGCTCCGACTGGCGTCTGCAACCCGCGCTGATATCACAGATTTGGATAAGGTTCGGGGAACCGTGTGGATCTGTTCACGGCTCGCGAAAACGCTCAGTGTCGCCTGTGGTTTTCCCTGAGTCTCCGGGACCAAACCTCGCTCGGAGCGGACGCCTTCTCACACCAGCCCGGGCTTCGAACGCTCCTTTATGCGTTTCCACCAGTCCCTCTGATTCCCCGTCTCCTGGACCGAGTTCGGTCGGAACAGCTCTCGGTAATTCTGGTGGCTCCCAGACGCTTGTCCGCGTCATGGCTTCCGGACCAGCAAGCGCTACTGTCCGGCTCCCCGTGGAGACTCCCGCGAAGGGAGGACGCCCCTCCCCGGGCGGATGGGATAATCAGACATCCTCCGGAAATAAGCCATCGGCTGTGGGTCTGGCCGATGAGCGGTTTCGATTAGGGGTTTCTGGGCTGCCGCATGATGTGGTCATCACGATTCAGAGTGCGCGGGCACCCTCTACCATTGCATCTTACGCTGCTAAATGGGCAGCTTTCCAGAACTGGGGCACAGAGCGGAATGTTCAAGCGCTCTCCTGCCAGCTGGCGGATGTCCTATCGTTTCTGCAGATACGGACGGACAGGGGCCTCGTATTCAGCACTATTAAAACATATGCTGCAGCTTTCTCATCCTGTCACCAGGGTTTTGGTGATAGATCTGTTTTCAATCATCCCCTCACAAAACGTTTTCTAAAAGGTGTCAGAAGGAACAGACCTGTGTCCTGTCCGCTAATTCCCCAGTGGGATCTAACGGTGGTTCTGCGTGGCTTATCTGAAGCCCCATTTGAGCCCTTGGACCAGGTCTCACTCATGTTCCTGGCACTTACAACTGCCTTGCTGCTGGCACTGGCATCAGTCACGAGAGTGAGCGACCAAACCGCCCTCTCAGTGGCTCCCGCATGCCTCAGGATCCGGAAAGATGGCGGGTCTGCTGTTTTATGCCCCAACCCAGCCTTTGTGCCCAAAAAACATTAATACTTCCTTCAAATCCAGGTCAATTTCATTGGCTGGACTTTTTCCTCCTCCCCATAATTCTGAGGAGAAGGCGGCTTCCGATCTTCTCTGCCCAGTGCGCGCGCTCGCACGATATGTGTCACGCACTTCAGGGATTCGCCGCTCACAAATCATGTTTGTGCACTACAGGGAGTCTTCCCTTGGGCAAGCGCTGTTGGCCCAGCGCCTTTGACTCTGGCTATGTGACGCCAGTTCACTCGCTTACACATCATTGGGGCTGGATCCTCCTGAGACACTCAGGGCTCACTCAGCCAGAGGGATTTCCTCTTCTGTGGCGCCCCACAGTGGTGGGTCAATGGAAGTCATCTGTCAGGCTGCTTCATGGGCTTCACCCTGTTCCTTTACTCGTTCTTATTTACGAGATGTGTCTTCAGGATCCATCACTCGTTCAGTGCTTGGACCTCAGCAGGCTGAGTGAACGCATTATGGCACCTCATCGGCCCTGCTTGAATGAATTTCATCCTCTTGTGGATGATATTTTTTAGTGGTGGCCCCACTCTTCTCTCTGGCTGCCTCAGCCTTTTAAGCCCTGGGCTGAGGCTGAGCGACCCCCACTAAAAGGAGACATGTTGGGTGTGTCCATTGGTTGAGCTAACCAGTGTGGCGTAAACCCATCCAGCTGCGCTTTATTCCAATAGCAGCTCGCTTAAGGGCTAAGACTAGACGAAATAGAACGTTGGTTACGTATTGTAACCCCAGATTCTATGAGTCTAGTCGCAGCCCTTAAGCCACTGGCCACACTGGTTCTGTTAGGACTAAGAGCCATCGGAGGCGAACAGTGGAGTCGCTCCACTTATATAACCCACAAGGGGTGCCCACGTGGTGGGCGTACATTTAAGCTCTTCATGATTGGCTGATGCTGAGATCACCCTTCCAATAGCAGCTCGCTTAAGGGCTGCGACTAGACTCATAGAATCTGGGGTTACAATACGTAACCAACGTTCTGTGGTCACGTGGGTCTGAGGCGGCGGTCACGTGTGTCGGATGCTCATTAATTATACAGAATTTTAGGCTTTCAATACACTTAAACAGAAGAGTGAGAAAAAAATTCACCCCCCTCAGAGTTGTCATGAGTATAAACTAGATAATTTAGACAAAAAACATGTTTTGGTACCAGGCTGTAAACATGTTTATTTCTAACACGGAGGTGGGAGCTAAGCTAACAGAGGTAGCAACCTAGCTACAACAGGAGTTAACTGTGCACAACACCAGAGCTTCTTTGTCAGAGATACGCCGTGCTGACCGCTGGGTAACACCGGGTGGAACACAGAGGTCTCCGAGACCTCCACAAGCTTGCAGCCACACAGCAGACAAGCGCTGCTGCGATCCGAGATGCAAAGAGCTGCCGCTGGGGAGAACCGGGTGGAAAGGTTTCATCCCAGAGCTCCACAAGCCGGCAGCCCGCGCATCAAACAGAAGCCGCGATCAGACAGAGATGCGCCGAGCTGCCGGGAGACCCAGCTAGCAGCCCGCGCAGCAAACAAACCGCAAAGCCAGGGGAGAAACGGGTGGAAAACATCGGTCTTCCGAGAGCTCCACAAGCCGATAGTCAGAACCCAGCTCCACCAATATGTTATATTTCAACCCAATTTCTAAAATGCAGCATTATGTTAAATGCACTGGGTTTTACCCTATTACATTTAAATTTCATGGTTAAACAGTACATGTTAAAATCTCAGCTCAGCTCGGCAGTGATCTAAAATAGATAAATATAATTTTACTTATGGAAACAAATGAAGTGGAGACTCCTTGGACGCTCTATTAGTGCAATTAATGCCACAGCAAGTCATTTTGTCCTACAATTGCACAAAAAATATCCAAAGAAGAATACACAAACACAGAGACTCAAAATGCCAGAGCAGTTTCCAAGCCAGACCAAGGCTCTACTGAGGCCTTTCCACGGAGCTAGCTCTGTGGTCACGTGGGTCTGAGGCGGCGGTCACGTGTGTCGGATGCTCATTAATTATACAGAATTTTACGCTTTTAATACACTTAAACAGAAGAATGAGAAAAAGATTCACCCCCCTCAGAGTTGTCATGAGTATAAACTAGATAATTTAAACCAAAAACATGTGTTGGTACCAGGCTGTAAACATGTTTATTTCTGCTGTGAAAATGGTATTTTTAACATGGGAGTCAATGAGGATTTGCTCGCTTCTGACACCAGCCCCCAGCGGAAAAGGGTGGAACTGCAATTTTTGGTACTTCCGGTTTGGAGTCAATTTTAGAGCCGCATTGTGGGGGCTTAGTTCCCACCAAGTAAAATTGGACAGGCCACAAGCCAAACAAGGATGAAAGAACGTACTCCTGCTGCAAGATCACTCAGGTGACGTTGGTGTCCCATAGAGACCCCAGAGTCTGTGCTGTAATGTTACTTCCGACTGACAGAGGCTTGTGCGCTCCCTCCTCCACGCAGTTTGAGTGCGTCACGTGCGCTCTGTACACGAATGGACTTGGAGTGGCGGCCGCGCCAGCCCCCCGCTTCATCCATGCACAAAAGGCGAATGGAGTGATCAGAAAATTAGAGAGGGGCCGAGCCAAAGGGGAGCTTGCAAAAAGGTTTAAACAGATGCATGTGACGTGCGGCACATCTGAGTGTTCCAGCACTCCATGAGAACGTTCTCAGCTCCCGGAGAAGTAGCGGTACTCCAAAGAGATATTTTTAGAAGTGCCGGTACGGAGTTCCAGCGCGTACCGGCCCACTTAAAGCACTGGTTGGCGCAATGCTTGTAAGATTGGTAAGTACTCACAAATCCAGCGCTTATAAAAGGGCTCTACAAGGTATTGGATTTGTTTCGACCCTCTTTTAGCATAGAGTGTGTTTACATGCAGCCAGTAACCCTTTTAAAACCCGAATATTCACAATAACCCGGTTCCGCACGGCCATGTAAACACCGCCAAAAACACGGATATGCTCATAACCGGGTTTTTAAAAACCCGGTTACTAAACCTGGGGTAACCCTTTTCTAACCCGAATGTTTGGTCATGTAAACGCATATCGGGATATCCCCATCAAAGCGTGTGTTCTGCACATGCTCTGTTCGCAAGGAATCTTGGTCTTTTGAGTAGCGAGACATCTTGTATGCGCCAGAACACCAGAAGTAAACAACAAGTTGGGAGCAACATGGCGAGTCGCGGCACAGCACCACACTTTTGGAGTGACGAGGAAACCTCTGTCTTCATTGGGCTGCTGGTGGGTCAATACCAGCACTAAAGCGCAAACAAACATGGTCGCTATCTCTTCCGAACTGGGAGACATGTTGTTGTTTTCACGGATACCGGAACAAGAAGAACCGGAAATGACGCATATTGCGTCTTGACGTAGTCCATACGTCCTGACGCTACCCCAACGTCCGCATTTAAATCGGGTTATGCAAGTTAGGGGTAACTCTTTCTATTTATGCTTGTAAACGGGTTATTCTGATCAACTCAGAAACCCGAATACCGACCTTAACCCGATCATAACCTGGATATTGGCTGCATGTAAACGTAGTCATAGAGATACTTCTTTTTAAAAACTCCTGGTGGGAAAACTGGTTTTCTCTTTAGAAGCAGCAAGTGGTTTGGTGTTAATGCTTCTCTACATTTAGATTTGCTTCAGCTTCACATGCATGTAATGGAATCCTTCATCCAACATTTGATGATGAAGGATCACTGAGCACATAACCTTTCTGATCATTCATACGAGGCACTCCTTAAATATGTGAAAAACTGAAAACCCATTTTTAATAACATTTTCTGATTATATTATTAACTGCTCATGAGCACTGCCTCTCTATTCTGGACAACATCTGTCCAGTCAGAACCAGATCAGTTCCTGCAGTGAACCCTACTCCCTGGTTTAACGACAGCATTCAGCCTGAAGCACCAATGCAGAAAAATGTTGCTCTTGTGGAAGAAACCCCATCTCCACATCCATCTGCTGCATCTAAAGGATCTTCTGACATCCTTTATTTCTGCAGTCAGAGACGAGAGTGCTGCCTATTTCTCCAACCAGGTGTCCCAATCATTATTGTTTCTCCTGCTTCACCTATAGCCTACATCCACTCTGTTGCAAACTGTGAAAACGTCTGTCTTTCTTGATGGACAAGTCAATAAGGTTAGAGATGCTGAGAGACTGGGTAGGTATATCAGGAACTGCTCTGGAGTGGTTCTCCTCTTATCTGTCTGAGCGTTCCTTCTATGTGGTTGTCTTCAAGTTTCAGTCCTCCACCACCTCCCTCATCCATGGTGTCCCACAAGGTTCTGTGCTGGGGTTGTGGGCATTCTCTGTTATTCTTAAAGAAGGAGTCGGAGACGGGCATCTCAGTCAGACAGCGCGGGTCTCTTTATTCATTCATCTCACAGCTCAGGACAGCCAAAGACAAAAGACCTCGACCAAATGTGGAGTCCTAAATTTATACTTTTTGTCCCTGGGTTACTCCCACAGTCCTTTGATATTTGGAAAGAGGATGGGGTGATGTTTACACTTCCCAATATGGTCGACGCACCCTCCAGCCCAGAGGTCGACGAGCCCTGTTATCCCAATATGATCCGAGAGCTCAAGGTTTACTGGAGCTGGTTTACATAAGCTGGACTGAAAAAACAGCATGTTAAACCTCACGTACACAGAACACAGCTTTTGGCTCCTACAATCTCAGTAAGCTTTTAACCTAAGGACTCATAAATAAACTCATATGTTGTAGATGACCTCTTGACCTTTTTGGCGACAACAGGGTCTCTACTCTTCCTCCTCTATCTGCTTCCTCTTCAGCACATCCTGAGCTCCTAGGAATCTCTTACCATCTTTACGCAGATGACATCCAACTGTACAACTCCTTTAAGCCCCATGAGATGTCTACAGCTTGGTTTATGCTTGACGCATTCACTTTCCGCGCGGTGATGCGGCTCGCGGATGGAACGCGCTTCACAACTCGCAGCATTTATGGTTCATGCGGCTTGTCTCTGCGTTGAGCCAATATTCTCCCAAACTGAACAGGGCAGCATGGAGCTCTACGGCATGCATCCAACACTACACCATAGTAGAAGTTGAAATTACTGTTTACAACATGGCATTCCAGCATTTTTAACAGCGTCCGCATCTTTTCCGACAGTGTGAGCTATTTCTCTCCAAGAATTAACAACATGTTGATGACGGTGATTTCTGAGAGCTGAATCATACACATGTCTGTATGTACGAACCTCTGCCATACTAGTTCTTGCCGGTCCGCCATGTTTTTCTGCGTCCGACCGTCCACGTGGTTAGAAATTTTCCTAGGTGCGCGTTGCGGAAATTTTGGGCCGTGCGGAGGCGCGGTTGTTAAAATGACGCAATTTCGCCGTGTGGAGCCGTGCGGACCTCGCGGACGCGTCAAGCATAAACCAACCTTTAGCTGCAGCTGTTCCACACCTGCTTAGACTCTATTAAAACCTGGATGGTGGAAACTTTCTAGTGCTGGATGAAGATCAGACTGAGATCCTCATCTGTGCCCCAGACAAGTTGGTTCCCAAAGTCAGAGACTCTCTTTGTCAGTTTTCTTCTCACACCAAACCCTCTGTCAGGAATATTGGTGTGACCTTTGGCCCAGCTCTCACCCTGGATTCTCATTTCAGTTCTCTTGTTTGCTCTTCCTTCTTCCATCTCAGGAACATTGCTAAGCTGAGTCCAATTCTGTCCCGATCTGAACTTGGGACAGTTCTCCACACCTTCATCTCCTCACGCTTAGACTACTGTAACTATCTTTTCACGTGTCTGAGCAAAACCTCCCTGAACCGTCTGCAGGTGGTTCAGAATGCCTGTGCTCAGCTTCTGACCAAGACCAAGTCCTCCAAACACACCCACATCACCCCACTTCTCCTCCAGCTTCACTGGCTGCCAGTCAGCTTCAGGGTTCATTTCAAGATCCTGGTTCTGGTCTATAGGGCCTTACATGGACAAGCACCATCTTACATTGGTGATCTTCTCAATCCTTTCAACCCCAGCAGGTCCCTGAGGTTCAGTGACCAAAGCCTACTGGTTGTGCAGCACCAGGCTAAAGGTTAAAGGTGACAGATCATCTGCTGCTGTGGCCCCCAGACTCTGGACCTCTCTCCCCCTGAGCCTGAGATCAGTGGACTCAGTGGTCTCCTTTAAACTCACCTGCTCAGGTACTTAGGATAGTATTAAAACATTTTTATTCAGAGAATCTTAAGATGAAGGAGCTCTTTTATTATTTTTATATATTTATGATTGAGGAGCTCTCTTACTGGTTTTATTTATGTATTTAATTTGAGCAATTTTACTAAGTTTACTCTATTTAATTTAATTTAATTTAATTATTTTATGTAATTTGTAATATTTATCTTAACTGCTTTTGCATCTGCACTGTACTAATGTGCACATGAGAAGCATTTACACACACTTATTGGAGAGTGTATTGAAATAGTGTGTGTGTCTGACTATGTCATGGAGTGTTTGTGTGTGTGTATGCATGGACGTATATACATCTACGCTTTACCTGTAATCTTAGGGTGGAGTTTCAGCTGCCGGTGTTTTACTGTAAAATATACCTGTCTTCTACAGCGCTCCATCCTGAGGCTGTGGGACAAACTGAGGTCTGTGAAAAAAGGAAGACGGGACCAGTCCTCCTTTCTACAACAGTCTGAGTCTACAGCAGCATGACTAAAGGGGTCAGGACAACCAAGTATGTCCTCCAGCTGTCTGAAGTCTCTTGTATAGGCATCCTCTAACACAGACATCCTCTAACTTAGATGCCCTCTAACATAGACATCCTCTAACTTAGATGCCCTCTAACATAGACATCCTCTAACATAGATATCCTCTAACATAGACATTCTGTAACATAGATGTCCTAGATATTCTGTAACATAAATGACCTCATATGTGGACATCCTCTTAAATAGATGCCCTCTAACATAGACATCCTCTAATGTGGACATCCTCTAACAAAGATGTCCTCTAGCATAGACATCCTCTAACATAGATGCCCTCTAACATAGACATTCTCTAACATAGATGTCCTAGATATTCTGTAACATAAATGACCTCATATGTGGACATCCTCTTACATAGATGTTTTCTAACATAGATATCATATGTGAACATCCTCTTTCATAGATGTTTTCTAACATAGATATCATATGTGAACATCCTCTTTCATAGATGTTCTCAAACATAGATATCCTCTAACATAGATGTCCTCATATGTGGACATCCTCTTACATAGACGTTCTCTAACATAGATGTCCTCATATGTGGATGTCCTCTAATATAAATGTCCTCTTGTATGAGGTTCCGAATGTGCCAAAAATGTGTCTATGTATTTCTGTGCGTGTCTATGTATTTGTACGCACACTGCACTGCGTTGCTGTAATGTGTGTCTATGTATTTCTGTGCGTGTCTATGTATTTGTACGCACACTGCACTGCGTTGCTGTAATGTGTGTCGTATTTTTTGAGGTTCCGAGTGTTGTCTCAGTCTGTCGTTACTCTCTGTTGTCACGTGCTGTTGTCTCGTGCTGTTGTCTGGTGCTGTTGTCACGTGCTGTTGTCTGGTGCTGTTGTCTGGTGCTGTTGTCTCGTGCTGTTGTCTGGTGCTGTTGTCACGTGCTGTTGTCACGTGCTGTTGTCTCGTGCTGTTGTCTCGTGCTGTTGTCTGGTGCTGTTGTCTGGTGCTGTTGTCTGGTGCTGTTGTCTCGTGCTGTTGTCTGGTGCTGTTGTCTGGTGCTGTTGTCTCGTGCTGTTGTCACGTGCTGTTGTCTGGTGCTGTTGTCTCGTGCTGTTGTCACGTGCTGTTGTCTGGTGCTGTTGTCACGTGCTGTTGTCTGGTGCTGTTGTCACGTGCTGTTGTCTCAGTCTGTCGTTACTTAGACACATATAAATACATAGACACATTTAAATACATAGACATAGACATATAAATACATAGACACATTTAATTACATAGACATAGACACATAAATACATAGACACATATAAATACATAGACACATTTAAATACATAGACATAGACACATATAAATACATAGACACATTTAAATACATAGACATAGACACATATAAATACATAGACACATTTAAATACATAGACACATATAAATACATAGACACATTTAAATACATAGACACATTTAAATACATAGACACATTTAAATACATAGAAATAGACACATATAAATACATAGACACACATTACTGCAACGCAGTGCAGTGTGCGTACAAATACATAGACTCGCACAGAAATACATAGACACACATTACTGCAACGCAGTGCAGTGTGCGTACAAATACATAGACACATTTAAATACATAGACATAGACACATATAAATACATAGACACACATTACTGCAACGCAGTGCAGTGTGCGTACAAATACATAGACTCGCACAGAAATACATAGACACATTTTTGGCACATTCGGAACCTCATACTCTTGAGGGGTAACGGTGGCAGAGGAGTTAAGTGCTCGCCCCGTAATCGGAAGGTTGAAGGTTCAAGCCCCGCTCAGTCTGTCGCTGTTGTTGTGTCCTTGGGCAAGACACTTAACCCACGTTGCCTGCTGGTGGTGGTCGGAGGGACCGGTGGCGCCAGTGCCCGGCAGCCTCGCCTCTGTCAGTGCGCTCCAGGGCAGCTGTGGCTACATCGTAGCTCATCCCCACCAGTGTGTGAATGGGTGAATGACTGATTGTGCTGTAAAGTGCCTTGAGGGGTTCCATGACTCTAGAAGGTGCTATATTTACCATTTACTCTTACATTGATGTCCTCTAACATAGATGCCCCCTAACACAGATGTCCTCTGACATAGATGCCCCCTAACACAGATATCCTCTAACATAGACATCCTCTAACATAGACATTCTCTAACATAGATGTCCTCTAACATAGACAGACATCTGCTGTACTTGAGCTGGAGTCAAAGATCACAGAACATAATCAGCATCCAGACGTCTGTGTGGGCTCCAAACATTAGTGGTTGTAAACTGGTTCAGAACCAGTGTGGCCTGGTTCACAGATGAACTGGTGTTGTTCAGTTTTGATGTGGAAATATTTAGACGGGTTCCACTGAAACACATTTGCTTAATTTCTGGAAGAAGACCAAAGGCGCTCTGCTGCCTTCTGGTTTTGGGTTAGCGGAGGTTCTGCTAAGATTGTTTCTGTAGACCTCAGAATGATGTCTGAGAGGATCTCTCACTGATTGGACTGGTCCCGGGCTGGACCCGACCACAAGGACCAGGCCTGTGTGTAGAACATGGATGATGCTGGTGTTGGACCCGGTTCTGGTCGGACTACTGCAGCTTCAGAAACAAGCTTCCGACCCAAACTCGTTATCTCAGATAAACAATGATCAGCTGGAGCTGTGCAGGAGGGGGAGCCAATCGGCGGACAGACCTGTTCTCTGCTCCGCCCCCTCCGCGCACGCGCACGCTCTCCCTGTACTGCTGCTGTCCGGTAATCCTCCAGTGTCTCTGCTGTCATCATGGCGGAAATTAAGACTGGAATCTTCGCTAAAAACGTGCAGAAGCGTCTCAACCGCGCGCAGGAGAAGGTGGGAGGTTCTGCTGGGTTTGGTTCGGTTCTGGGTGAGGTGGGGGGCTGATGGAGGAGCTGGGGTCGGGCCTCTGCAGCGTCTCTTTGATCTGATCTCCCATCCGAGTGTTTCCCACAGTATCTTTGATCATCAGCCGATCCTCGCGGAGAGGATGACGTCACCGATTCTCCGTCCGAATCCGCTGATAAAAACAGAAAAATGTTCCGAAATTGGAGTGAATTTGGATTGGCGGATTATCGCCATCTGAACGTGACGTCACCGCGGTCGCGCGCTTGTTTTAAACAGGTGACGGCCGACAGGTGTTCGCGCACGCGTACTTGAGAACGATTTTAAGAAGTAAAAAAACTGCAAGACCTGGTCCAGAAACCACTAGAACCTGCTCCTCAGGGTTCGGTTCTGCAGAGACCTGGTCTGAGTCCAACATGGGCTTCCTAAGGAAAACCTTCCTCAGGTTTTGGGACCATTAAGGTCGGGTCAGACCTAGATCAGTTGTTAACCAGTCAGATGCGTGATGGGAGCAGCTGGTTCATCTGGGGATGAGCTGATGCTGAAGCTGCAAAACCAGATCCAGTCAGGATCAGCTGGAGCCTCTAAGAGAACCTTTAGAACATCCTGACTCTTGAATCCACACAGTTTGTTCCTGAACTTCTGTCGGAACATTCCAGGTGATTCTGTGTATGTTGAACTTTTCTTCAGGTTCTTCAGAAGCTGGGAAAAGCAGACGAAACCAAGGATGAGCAGTTTGAGCAGGTGGTTCTGAACTTCAAGAGACAGGAGGTGAGATGCTTTTACTAAGTAATGTCCACAAATAAAAGAAGAAAGGACTTTTAAAAAAAGATAAGAAACACGAGGCATTCAAGAACAAAAATATAAATAAAAAAGGTTTCCAAAGGATCCTCATCAAAAATGGGAGAAAAAAGTTAAAATTAAGATTAAAAATGAATAAAACGAAAAGAGAAATTTAACGTGAGATCCTGAGAAAGACAGGGCCAGCAGCATGAAGACAAGTTAGTGAGGAAGAGAGCATGAGCATGAAGATCTCTGACTGGGTGGGGGTAGGTGGGTGAGGTCTATGTCTCTTCCCGTCTGTCTGTCATTCAATAATTAGAGTATTTTATATGAATATAGTGAAGTGGGTAATCAGGTTCTTTGTTATTTAGTTCTAATTTGAGTTGTTTAGGCGTGTTTATTATGGGGGTGGGGTGGGGTGGGTGGGTGGGGGGGGGGTGGGGTTCTTACTTATTGCTTTGGTCAGGGTTCCAGATGTGGAGTTATTTGTTGTCATGTTGGCACCATAAGTGAGGAGGGTTAGGGTTAGGCTCTGCTCTGGACTCAGTCCCCCTGGCTGCCTGCAGTCACACGGTGTATTAGGGTTAGGGTTAGCTGTTAGCTTCCTGCTTCACCCTTTGCCCGTATTGGCACGACAGCCGCCATATTGTTAACATGAGTACAAACGATAGTACGAACCATTGTTCAGTCAACATAAACTTTTAATTTGAATGGACAAACTTAAGTCTTAACTTAAATTTATTAGTTAAAATAATGTAGAATTGTGTGTTTTTTTTAACAAGACAATGTTATTTTCCACTTGGTAATCTAACAAGATTTGTTGTGTCAACTCACAATATAATGTTCAAACAAAGCAAAGTTAATATTTATGATATTTGTACAACTTGACATTTAGAGTTGAAAGAAATTATTCAAGTTAGCATGACTCAACTTTTTAAGGCAGCTAGTGAACTTTTGTTTTTAAATTATTCTGGCTTACAATTTATTACAGTGCCTAAAGAGATTAAATGTTTTCACAGACTCAAAGTGATTTTCAATAGATCGCTTATCTAGAGAGAGACGTTTGGATGTCATCTGCATAAACATGGTAAGAGACTCTTAACGGAGCTCAGGATGTGCTGCAGTGGAAGCAGATAGATGAGGAAGAGTAGAGGCCCTGCACAGAACCTTGTGGGACACCATGGGTGAGGGAGGTGGAGGAGGACCTAAACTCGGAGATGGCCACAGAGAAGGAACGCTCAGACAGATAAGAGGAGAACTACTCTGGAGCAGATCCTGATTGGCCTACCCAGTCTCTCAGCCTCTCCAGTAGCAGGTGATGGTCAACCGTGTCAAAACTTGGTCAGTTTATGGACTTGTTTGATTAACTGGTTAAATTTTCTAGTCTAATACTGTGTCCTGTACAAAATTAAGATTCAAGAGTAGTTAAATTCACAGTTCAAAAACTGATCAGGTTCCGAAATGTTATTTGTGACATTTTGACAGAAACCTGAGTTAGAAAACATCTAGATATCAGCCATGAAAATGAGCTGCATGTCGGCCATCAGTGTACCATGACCGCTACATGTCGGTATCGGGATTAGAAAAACCTGTATCGGTTGATCTCTAGTCTGAATGGATCTGACTCTTTAAAATATTTGCTGCCTTCTTCCGTTTGCTTTTTGACAGAATGAAGTAAAAATAACAATTCAGCCAAACAGCAGCTGAACATAAATGTGTATGCATGTCTGAAAGACAAAACAACTGTGATAAACAGGCCAAACATTGGCAGCTAAAGGTTCGGTCTAAAATTCACCAGATTACAACTGTTAACACCTAACTTTTCTAAAAATCTATTGGAGCCTTCAAATAGCTTGAATTGGGATATCTTGGTTTAGAAGCAGATTCAACAGCTTGTATTTAGTTGGACACTGAATTCAGGTTGACTCACAGAAGAAATGGTTCAAATAAAAGCAAATAATTTATTTTATCCTAGTCCTGTAACAATTTTAATGAACAAAAAGGAAAATAAAGAATCGAATAAATAAGAAATCTGATTGGGAATGAAAAGATCTGAGAGCTATTTTTAAGCCACATTGCTCAGCCCTCGTTTTTACGGAGTTATTCACATTCTATTCAAGTTTATTTATAAAGCACCATGTCAGGACCAGAGTCGTCTCAAGGACCTTCACACAGTAAACATTCCAATACAGGTCAGGTCATTAAGCCAATCTGTAACAAGTTTCCAATATAAGGAACCCAGCAGGTTGCGTCAAGTCTTTACAGCAATCCTCATACTAAGCAAGCATTTAGCAACAGTAGAGAAGAAAACTCCCTTTTAACAGGAAGAAACCTCCGTAGGATCCTGGCTCAGTATAAGCAGCCATCCACCATGACTCACTGGGGATGGAGAAGACAGAGCGCACGCACGCACGCACGCACGCACACACACACACACACACACACACACACACACACACACACACACACAAAATATAAACCCAAGTAGTGTTTCTATGGTTACATTGTGATTTCTTAGTAAATATTCCATTTGGTGAGAGATAAAATTTATTGCATTTATCCTAGTAAATCTATTATTAAACAGGTAAACTAGTAGTAGCACATTCAATGTCAAAGAGAGTAAAATGTTATTATCAGGAGAGAGAGAATGTTTAAGTGGTTAGCAGCAGTGTGCTAGCTGATGGCTCCCTCCATGAGGCCACCACAGCTCAGCAGAACGTCATTGTCGCTTCTTCTGGGGAGAAAAACACTAAGAGAAAAAGTAAAGTTAACAGCTGAAAAAGCAGGAAATAATACAGTTAAAGAGCAGATTGTGGAAGAAAGTAGTAGAATGTGGAAAGTGGTCAGTATGTCCTCCAGCAATCTAAGCCTATAGCAGCATAACTACAGAGATAACTCTGGATAACCTAGCCTTTTAGATGGAGACATGTTGGAGGCAGGGTAAGGGAGAGCCGTCTTTACCGACTGTACACTCCACCTCCCTCTACTCCCCCACTTGTCCAGATCTAGGCTAAAATACGATTTTAACCATAGGCCCTATCTAATTAAAATGTTTTAAGCCTAGTCTTACAAGTAGACAATGTGTCTGCCTCACGGACTAAAGCTGGGAGCTGGTTCCTCAAGAGAGGAGCCTGATAGCTAAAAGATCTGCATCCCATCCCATTTTTAGATATTCTAGGAACCACCAGTAGGGACAGCAGTAGCTCAGGAGGTAGAGCTGTTTGTCCAGTAATCAGAAGGGTACAGGTTTGATCTCAGCTCTGACCAGATTTCTGCTGATGTGTTCTTGGGTGAGATACTTAACCTGCCTTGCCTGCTGGTGGTGTTCGGCAGCCTCGCCTCTGTCATTGCGCCTCAGGGCAGCTGTAGCTACACTGTAGCTCATCCTCACCAGCGTGTGAATGTGTGTGTGAATGGGTTAGTGATTGTGATTGTGTTGTGAAGCACCTTGGGTGGTTGTAGGACCCTAAGAAGGCGCTGTACAAAATTCAGGCCATTTACCACTAGTAAACTTGCAGTCTGAGAGTGAAGTACTCTGTTGGGAACAGGATTTTAAGTAGGGATAGGTACAGCATATGAAAAACAAAGTGTTCTATTAATCCTTTAGATCCCAAGCCCTTTCAAAATAAAAAACGTGAATTAATACATCAACATTTAGAAAAAGTTAGGGTTGTCAAACTTAAAAATATGAATCAATAAGCAATTTTGGAGATGCTTGAATTAGGCTGTGACACCAGAGTCACTATGGATCCTTAATTAGATGCAACAACAGTAAATGTGTGTTCATGTGCTACAGTGACTCAGAAAGGTCCCAGTACAGAGAAATCTCAGTGTTTCTCTTGCATAGGCGTAGCCGTGGCGGCCCACCACGGCTGAAATCCCAGCGCCACGCCTACAAGATCCCAAGTTTAATTGATTTTTTTTTTGCGCCATTTCCCAAAGAAGCAGCAGGAACTACTCTGTTGTTGCTTGTGATCACAGCCAGCAGAGTAAAACTCGTAAATATCTGTAATCGTGCTGAAGGAAAATCCTCATTGGGTAACTGACTGTCTTGACGCTCTGTGATTGGCTAGTCACATAGAGCGCCCGCCCCTCCCTACACACAAAACTGCAGCCGGGAGCTCAGTCCGTCTGGCCCATACACATACACACACACACGCACGCACTTACGCACACACACACACTCACACACACACGCACACACACAGACACACACACAGACACACACACACACACGCACACGCACACGCACACACACACACAGAGTAACGGATCTCTTTGTGCTTGCTTCACTGTTGCTGATGTTTCTTCAGTGCTCCCTAGGTTTTCTTCAGCTTGCGTCTTTTTCGCTTGAATATTTAAAGTAACTTTTTTTTGTAACGTTCGTGGTGCATTTGACAAGACAGAGCTGAAAACGGCTCATGCTGCGTCGGTCACTGCCTCCACTTCGGTCGGGTTTTTAAAAAAAAATTATTTTAACTCTCTCCCTCTCTCTCACACACACACACCTCTGTTTAACTGTGTGTCAGTGTTACGCCCCCTCTCTGCAGGTCTAGGATGATGAGGGGACTAACACAAGAAAATAGGTGTAGGTGTGTAAAGGACGAGGAGGTTTGAGTAAAAACAAAAGGATTTATTAACAAAAGGTGTCTGCTGTCTGAACAGCAAAGAAGGCTTAACAATAATAATAATAATAATTAGGGAAACTAAAAACATAAGCAGTCTAACTGCTTATGAAAAGGCTTTCTGCCAAACTAAGATGACAACCACCTAAACGATAAATATCCCCGGCTCAGAAGTCCAACACCGAAACCAGAAAACTGACCCTAGGTCAGTTAAATCCCACTAAAAAGGATAATTAAGCCCAACCCCTATGGAAAACAACCCGTAGCCAGCAACACAAAAGGTTTATCCTTAGCAAGGCGTGTGAAACACGCTCAGAAGGAACCCAGGCTAATCCTGGATCCTTAGTAGAAAACCTTAAAACAAATAACGAGCGAGGGAAAATCTCAGGCTACTCCTGGATCTCTAGCAACAAACCTTGAACCCAAACGGTAACAGTGTAAACCTTAAACCTGATTGGTAATGGTAGCAAAAGTGTCTGTGAGCTAAGGGAGAATCACCAGCTAATCCAGGATCTCCTAGACTGTCTGTAGTGCTCCTCTTTTAAAGAGCTGGGAGCTGCTTGATCACTGGTGAAGATCAGCTGCTGTCTCTGCTGGCGTGCCTCTCTCCGAGGTCCTGAAAGGGCGCTGGAAGGTGTGAGCAGGCCGCTCCTGGCGCTGTCCCTGGTGCTGGATCTTTTGCAGCGGGGACAAAAGGCTCAGGTTGGGATGAGAGGACGGACCGAGGGGACGAGGCTCGTCACAGTGGGAAAAATGAATCTGAACACTGAATCTGATTGGTTTTAGTGAGCCACAAACACTGAACAGCCACATGCAGTACAACATTGAAAACAGGAAGTGACGCAGACGCCTTAACTGTGTTCTCTTCTAATCGTGTTGGAACGTTCCACTCAGGTGTGCCCAGCCCAGGTCATCAAGATCCCCTGTCCAGCTTGTTTTATATTTAACCCGCTGATTCAGCTCTGCAGGCAACTAATAATCCCCACTGATTCAAATCAGGTGTGTTGAAACAGAGAACCTTCTAAGACAAGGAGTGTTTCTCAATGTCAAGGAACCTTGCCTTGATGTCTTGGTCCCGCCCCGGTTGCCTAGGAGATACGTCATCACGAGCCGCCAAGATGTGTTCCAATGTTCATGTTCTACCGAGGCGTGTGTTCTCTGTTTGTTAGCCATTTAGCTAGCTGAGCAAACATACATGGGAGGTGTCTTGTAGCCTAGCCTTGGTCAAAAATTACCCAGAATACGCCACGGTATTTTCAAAAGGATGGCAGATTAGAAGCCAGCAGCTATTTCGGGAGCAAATTTCAAGTTAAAATTTAAGTCAACAAATTAAAAAATTTTTTTTTGATCCAAACAAGTTCTCTATGGTTGTTTACTTACTTAGTAGTTGCAGCTTCGGTGGCTAGCGGGTAGTAATTCATTTATATATTTAATTTAATAAACATATACACAATGCAAAAAGTAAAAGGTTCGTTATATATTCATATTGAAACTATAACGTTATCTCCCGTGTCACGTGACGTTACGTGACCGCCGTGGAAGCCATGGTCACGTGATGCAAGTCTGTTCCATTTAACCGTTTTCTTTGACCAAAGGAAGGACAGTGTTCTCGTAAGCAAGCCTCGCCTCACAAGGCCAGGTGCCTTGACACTGAGAAACACCCTGTGATTCCCAATCAGGGGTAGACGTACCCCTAGTGGTCCGTGAGTGCTTTGCAGGGGGTATGCGGAAAATTTTAGTATTTCATCACCCAGATGACGACAAAACTTGTTCTGGTAAAAAAAAAAAAAGGGCTGGCATGTAATATGCTTAAAAATACTCAAAGTAATTCCTAATACATGGTTGATATCGTATTATTAATTATATATTTATGCCAACTGCAACTGTGCATCAATTTTGTCATGCTCCATCAGCTTTGGAGATGCTGTTGCAGTGCTTAGAGTGTGGATTCAGGAGTACTGAAGGAGGGGTAACATCGGTCATACGGACCTGATTTAGGTTTCAGGAGCTGATGTTTAACAGAAACATACTCAGTAAATAATTCTGGAAACAGTAAACTCGTATCTGTGTTAATAGCTCCTTAACACTAACCCCTTAAATGCCGTTAGTTGTTTTTTGATGCACCATAAACACAGACTTCTCCTGTGATTTAGTTCGAACAAATTTCCATCTGCAGCTTTCTCTTCCTGTCTATCTGTCTTTCTCTCCATCTATCTGTCTTTCTCTCCCCATCTGTGTGTCTTTCTCTCCCCGTCTGTCTGTCTTTCTCTCCCTGTCTGTGTTTCTCTCTGCGTCTATTTGTCTTTCTCTCCCCTTCTGTCTTAGTCTCCCCATCTTCCTGTCTTTCTCTCCCCGTCTGTTTGTCTTTCTCTCCCCGTCTGTCTGTCTGTCTCTCACCGTCTGTCTGTCTTTCTTTCTCTCCCCGTCTGTCTGTCTTTCTCTCCCTGTCTGTCTGTCTGTCTTTCTCTCCATGTCTGTCTGTCTTTCTCTCCCCATCTGTCTGTCTTAGTCTCCCCGTCTTCCTGTCTTTCTCTCCCTGTCTGTCTGTCTTTCTTTCCCCGTCTGTCTGTCTTTCTGTCCCCGTCTGTCTGTCTTTCTCTCCCCATCTTTTTATCTTTCTCTCCCCATCTGTCTGTCTTTCTCTCCCATTCTTTCTGTCTTTCTCTCTCCTGTCTTTCTGTCTTTCTCTCTCCTGTCTGTCTGTCTTTCTCTCCCCGTCTGTCTGTCTGTCTTTCTCTCCCCGTCTGTCTGTCTTTCTCTTCCCGTCTGTCTGTCTTTCTCTCCCCATCTGTCTGTCTTTCTCCTGTCTGTCTTTCTCTCCCCGTCTGTCTGTCTGTCTGTCTGTCTGTCTGTCTGGCTGTCTGTATGTCTTTCTCTCTCTCCCCGTCCGTCTCTCTTTCTCTCCCCATCTGTCTGTCTTTCTCCTGTCTGTCTGTCTTTCTCTCCCTGTCTGTCTGTCTGTTTGTCTTTCTCTCCCTGCCTTTCTGTCTTTCTCTCTCCTGTCTGTCTGTCTTTCTCTCCAATGTATGGCTGTCTGTCTTTCTCTCACCTGTCTGTCTGTCATTCTCTCCCCGTCTGTCTGTTATTCTCTTCCCGTCTGTCTGTCTTTCTCTCCCCGTCTGTCTGTCTTTCTCTCCCCATCTGTCTGTCTTTCTCTCCCCAAATATTTGTCTTTCTCTCCCCATCTGTCTCTTTCTTTCCCCGTCTATTTGTCTTTCTCTCTCCCTCTGTCTGTCTTTTTCTCCCCGTCTGTCTGTCTTTCTCCCCGTCTATCTGTCTTTCTCTCCCTGTCTGTCTGTCTTTCTCTCCCCGTCTCTCTCACTGTGGTCGGAGTGCACCGTGACTCTGACCTCCAATAACCCCAGACCCGCTGGTTAGAGCATCGCTCAAACAGGTACAGAGAAAAAAAAGAAAGCTCCAACTTTATTTAATATTGTCACCAAAAAATGCAGCAAATCATTTAAAGGGACTTTACGGAGTTTTGAATTTTTATGCTCGCGATTGCCCCCTCAGGCCAAAAGCGTAAGGGCAGCTTCAATAGTAGGCTCATGCACGAGGCGCGCATGCTGTACGTGCACACTCCTTAACGAAAATAACAGCTGAGACAGTCCCTTGTGTGTGTGTGTGTGGTCCGGAGGACAGAGGACAGGAGAACGCACAGCTAATTAATTAAATAATTTGGTTCTGTACCTTTCTCTTCAGCACAGCCGACAAAGGTTTAAAACGGGTCAGTCCTGCATGCTCAGATCATTCCCTTGCTTGAAAAATTTTTCCAAAATGAAAGTTGAACCACACCTTTTTTTTCCTGTGAATTCAATGCCATTCGGCGACTCTCAAATAAAAATGTGGGCATCTTACTGCAAAAAATATACCATTGATGTAAAAAAGAAACTCTAAATAAACTATATTCACATCCTGAATCGAACCCAGGTTTTCTGCACAAAAGTCCGACATGTTACTAGGCGAGCTAAAGCGCCAATGATGTCCTTTGTATCTGTAACATGTATATCCTTGATGATAGCTGAAACAACACTCAAAGAACGGTTCAGAGGGCTATGCCTGAGCGTGAACGCGCATGAAGCAGCCTGCTCGACCCGAGCAACTCTCTTTTTCTGTGATTTTTACAGAAAAACAGGCAATCACAGTAAAAATGCCAGGGCTCATTCTACAGGACCAGGGCATTGCAGGAGAATGTATGAAGAAGAAATGTATCATTTCTATACATGTTTTGGCTGTCAAACTTCCATAATGCCCCTTTAAATCTGCAGTTATTCACTAGTGAAGCAACATTTGACTGATGAAATTAAAAACATGAAAAGTGAATAAATTAATCAGGAGTCAGGAAGAAATTTTATTTATTTTTTTCATTTTTCACTTTAGTTCAAACTATTTATAATTTTTTGTTTTCATCACATTTAGCTTGTATATTATTTAAATATCATCATCTTTATATTTTTCATATGATAACTTTGAGTTGCATGGTTTGGAGAATAAATCATAACGCATCATAAAAAATACTAGGAAGTTTTTTAAATAAGTTTTAGAAGTATGTTCTGAAATTCTTGTGCAAATGTAAAAAACAGTAATTCTGACATACAGAGAAGGTTGGCAGACCTAAAGGTCAATAAAAGGACCTTAAGCTTTTTATTGGTAATAATAATAATAGCGTGGTTGTTGGTACAGATGAGAGTTTAGGTGTTCCATCGTTGGTTCATTACAGATATTTTCCTCCTTTCTGTTTACAAACTTTTTCCTGCAGTAGACTTCTGACCTCCATGACCCCTGACCTCTTTGTGTTTGTTGATTCAGTCTGAAGGCGGACGCTTACAGAGGGAGATGAAGGCCTACATGTCGGCAATCAAAGGTGAGGATCTGATCCTGGAGCAGATGGCTCCATGCTCCATGACTTCCTCCAGACTGACTCTGTTTGTGCTACAGGGATGCAGCAGGCCTCCATCAACCTGACTCAGTCACTGCATGAGGTCTACGAGCCGGACTGGCATGGAAAAGATGACATTGTGACCATCGGAAAGGTTGGGGAAAAATACCCACACAGTACACCGACTAGTGTGTGTGTGTGTGTGTGTGTGTGTAAGTAAGTAGCTAAGTTTATATATATATATATATATATATATATATATATATATATACACACACACACACCGCTTATCACAGAAACAAAAACCACAAAGATCAAACAAAGGCCATAATACACATGAATATAACACAAAATATTTTTTAAAAGTGTCCAGACTGTCAGTGCCGCATAAGGATAAAGGAAGATCATTCCAAAGTCAGGGTGCAACAGTCTGGAAGGAGCAATCACCTGGGACCTCATTTATCAAGCTTGCTTACGCACAAAACTGGTTCGGAAAACTGCGTAAGCAACTTTTCATGCAAACTTTGGATTTATGAAAGAAAACTTAGCGCAAATGTGCGCAACTTTAAGCTGACTAAGGACCTGGCTTACACACATTTTGGACATGAGAGCACCTTCAGTGCTGCTGCTGAGAAGATAAAATTATGAATTCCTGCAGCATTATCACTTGTACTGCTTCGTGCGCACATAGAACAAGCCACTCCGCACTCGCGATTAGCGCGCGCGCACACACACACACACACACACACACACACACACACACACACACACACACACACACACACACACAGCCTGAAGCGCAGAATACGGAATGTTGAATATCAGCAGGGGGACAGATTGAGACAGAATGTCATGTGTCTGTGACAGTGTGTCCTGTCACTGTGACCCGATTAATGATGCACCCTGGCTACTTGGGCAAGAGAGATTTCCGTTTGGGTGACTGGTTAGCGCGCTTGACTTTCATCTGGGAGTCTGGGGATCTAATCCTTATCGGACCATTTTTTTTTATATCCGCCACAGATCTCTCTGAAGAACTCAGCATTGACGGCTTTAGCAACGCTGCTAGTGGATTTTCGCTTATTTGTTGTGCAAAAGCACTTCCTTTCCTTTCTCCACCTCACCCACAAGTACCTCAATCTGTGAAATTGCACTTCCTTGATCTGCCTTGATATACGATCGCCATCATCATTGGCAGAGCGCTGCAACAGCCGGCTTATGTATATTCATGAGGTCCACAAGGCACTTTGCATTGACTATTTATGGCAGTGGGCGTGGTGAGGGCGGGATGTGACTAAAAAGCAGCTGAGAACCTTTCTAAATAGTTTCTGATTTATGAAGCGGAGATTGCGTGCAGCTGTGCGTTCTCCATGTTTGATAGATCACAAACCTACTTGGTATAAGTACTTTTTTTTTTTTTGCTGAGCTTAAGTACGGTTTTAGTAAGGATTCTACGCAATGGTTGGTAAATGAGACCCCTGGACTTTTATATCTGATCTTTGGAACTTCTAGAAGGTTCTGGTGGGTGGACCTGAGGGCTCGGGTTGGAGCATAAGGCTTTAACAGTTCAGTAATACAGGGAGGAGCTTGACCATTGTAAAGGATGGGTAGTTTACATCTTACTTATGGACCATAAAATGTGAGATTCCATAGAAATATGAAATATCAATCTGATGGATCTTTGAATATTTTAACCAGAAGATCAGAACTTTTTATTGCAAGGATTAAGCAACACTTTGTATTAACTCCAAGGAAAGCGAGAGAGTCAGGTTTAAAATAGTTAAGAAATTTATTTCTACACAATTTAAACAAGACTAACTTTAACACTCTGTGTACTGATGGACTAAGGTGGAGTGAGACGTGAGATGATGGTGTGTGTGTGGAATGTTATTATCAGAACCAGCGGATCCGGAGAAGCATTTAGTTCTAAGTGGGAGTGAATGTTTCGCTCTAAACTTTAGTTGGAGATTTATAACACACATGAAACGCCATCTGTCTGTCTACGTACCCCAGGGGAAGCCTCCGATTGGATCCAGAATGTTGAGGTCCTCTTGGATCCTCCTTGGAACCGAAACCGATAGAAAAGCAGCGGTGCCGACCAAACCAGCCTTGGAATGCTTCCATGTCATGACAGGTTCATTGGCGTCAGCGAGACCCTGAAGGGGTTGTGAGGTTCAGCTTTTATTCTGAAAGAACCGTTGCGGTCAGGTGTAACTTGCAACAGATTTTATCCAGCTTGTCAAGGTTCTTTTGGCTGAAGAGGAAGTCCGGATGGCCTGTCCGAGACTTCTCTAGAACGCTTTGAACTAAAGAAAAGGTGGCGTGGAATAGTTTTTATAATTGTCATATTTTGGTTTACTGGCAAATCAGAATTTGACATGCAAAAGAGGGTTTGTACAAACACCACAGAAAACCACGCCTCGCATCAGAAACGAAGGTTCTGATTGGATCAGACAAAAGGAAATGTGGCGTGTGACTTTAGCATTACTCTGTGTTATCAGTGTCTAGTGCAAATGTCCAGGATTATAATAACTTGTAAAATACTACTGATCACAGGATTATAATATCAAGTAATAACATTGTCATTTCACAGATTGATTGAACATTGGGCTCACATTATCATTGGTAATAACAAAGTGGTTTGATTATGTATTTATCAAAAGAGAGTTCTTCGTCCTCATCTTGAACTGTTAACAGAGGTGAAGCAGTTCAGATGAGCAGAGTGCATGAAAGACCTTGGCC
Source organism: Nothobranchius furzeri (assembly GCF_043380555.1). Classification (NCBI taxonomy): domain Eukaryota; kingdom Metazoa; phylum Chordata; class Actinopteri; order Cyprinodontiformes; family Nothobranchiidae; genus Nothobranchius; species Nothobranchius furzeri. The sequence goes on from NC_091751.1 coordinate 34,057,711, forward strand.
ACTATCTCATGTAGATTAAGCATAACGCTACACCATGTAGAGCCCTGAAAGTTCTAGTCAGGATTCTAAAATGGACTCTAAAGTTTTTAAACGGGTAACCAGTGCAGAGACATCAGAATAGGAGTGATGTGTGCTCTTCTGTTTGCTCTAGTTAGGAGCCTCGCTGCAAAGTTCTGGACCAACTGAAGGCGGTCAAAGTCTTTTTTGTTAAAACATGTGAAGAGTGTTTCTCTTTGAACATCTTAGGTGTGTTCTTGCTGTATCGTATTTCTAATTTCATGCTGTAGTTCTTTTTTAAAACACAGAACAGTTTTGTTACCTGTTTTCCCGCTATGTTTCGTTTGACACATGTCAGCCTGAGGAAGTTTGCAGCTGCAAACGAAACGTAGCGGGAAAACAGGTAACAAAACTGTTCTGTGTTTTAAAAAACAACTAGAGCATGGAATGTGAAGATTGTGTTACAGTAATCTAGATGGGAGGAGATAAAGGCATGGAGAACCATTTCAAGTTCATGTTTTGACACCAACCTTCACAGTTTAGAGATATTTCTTAAGTGATAAAAACAGTTATGGACCAATGTTTTTGAGTGGCCTTCAAGAATCATTGATTGGTCAAAAACATCCAAATTTCTTAAGTTTGTCTTGACGGCAGAAGATAAATGACCAAGTTGTTGACTACTTCCCCACTGAGTCATGGTGGATGGCTGCTTATACTGATCCAGGATCCTCTGGAGGTTTCTTCCTGTTAAAAGGGAGTTTTCCTCTCCACTGTCGCTGCATGCTTGCTTAGTATGAGGATTGCTGTAAAGACTCTGACACTAGTCAGTGACTTGATGCAACCTGCTGGGTTCCTTATATAGGAAACTTGTTACTGATTGGCTTCATGATGACTTGACCCGTATTGGAATGTTTACTTTGTGAAAGTCCTTGAGACGACTCTTGTCCTGATTTGGCGCTATAGAAATAAACTAAATTGAATTTAATTAATCAGGGGAACCATGCTCTGGGGCAAGGATCAGACATGGTCTTTTCAGAGTTTAACTGGAGGAAGTTTTCTTCTAGGCAGCTGGTGATAGCTGATAGACACTGGTAATTCAGACAGTTTATAGAACTCAGAATCTTTGAAGAAGAAGAAGACGAATTTAAAATATAAAAAATAATTTAGAAAATGATTATAAATATATTTAAAATGAGCAAAAATAGACAATTAAAAATGTAAAGAAGAGAGAGTGAATAGGAAAGAGGAAAATCAGTGGATCCTGAGGAAGGTGGAATAGGTAGAGAGAGCAGAACAAGGAGAGGGTGATGAAGGTCACACCAAAGCCTGAACAGGTGAGTTTAAAGGAGAGCACTGTGTCCACTGATCTCAGGCTCAGCGGGATCTCAGGATGTGCTGAAGAGGAAGCAGATAGAGGGGGAAGAGTAGAGGCCCCAGTACAGAACCTTGTGAGACACCATGGGCGAGGGAGGTGTTGGAGGATCGAAATTTGGAGATGGCCACAGAAAAGGAACGCTCAGACAGATAAGATAACCCCTCCAGAGCAGATCCTGATAGGCCTACCCAGTCTCTCAGCCTCTCCAGTAGCAGGTGATGGTCAACAGTGTCAAAGGCTGCAGTCAGGTCCAGCAGGACCAGAACAGAACATTCCCCTGCATCACTGTGGGTCAGAAGGTCATTAGAGACCCTAAGAAGAGCTGTTTCAGTAGAATGAGCTCTATGAAAACCTGACTGGACACTATCATAGATGTTATGTTCATCAAGAGCAGCTGTGAGATGTTTAGCCACAACCTTTTCCAAGATCTTGGAGATGAACGGAAGTTTAGAGATGAGTCTGAAGCTGCTATGGAGAGAGGGGTCAAGACTCAGGTGGATTACAGCATTATTAAAGTAAGCAGGGACCTGACCAGACACCAGAGAAGCATTAATTATGGAGAGCATACTGGGACAGATGGACTGAAAAGCACTTTTAAACAAAGATGAGGGTAAGATGTGGAGGGGGCATGCAGAGGTCTTCATAGAGTTAACTAGTTTGGTTAGCTCAGGCAAAGAAACAGGAGCAAAGCTATCTAGGATGATAGGCCTGGTTGGAATCGGGAGAGGCAGCGATAAGGCTGCAGGAGAGATGCTAGATCTGACCTTATTGACTTTGTCCACAAAGAAAGACAGAAAGTTCTCACCATCTGCAACAGAGTGGATGGAGGCTGTAGGAGAGGCAGGAGAGACAATGCTGCTGACGGTGTTAAACAGCACCTTGGGGTTTCCTTTGCTCTGGGACACCAGGTTGGAGAAATAGGAAACCCTCGTGTCTCTGACTGCAGACTTTTCTGGAGGTCAGAAGATCCTTTAGATGCAGCAGATGGACGTGGAGATGGGTTTTCTTCCACAAGCGCTCAACTTTTCTGCATTGGCGCTTCAGGCTGAATGCTGTCATTAAACCAGGGAGTAGGGTTCACTGCAGGACCTGATCTGGTTCTGACAGGACAGATGTTGTCCAGGATGAAGAGGCAGTGCTCGTTAAACTGAGAAGTTAAGGAATGTGGGTCATCATCAGAATAACAGGGTGGATAAATAGCAGCAGAAAAATTGCTAGCTGTGCTCTGATTAAGACAATGTAAACTAATCAGATGGTGAGCAGGAGGTGTGGACACAGAAACGGACAAGTTAAAGAAAATGTAATGGTGATCAGAAATATAAACATCCTTAGGATAAACACTGTTAGCATTTAGACCTAGGGTAAAAACAAGGTCCAGAGTGTGCCCCCTGGTGTGTGGGGCCAGAAACATGCTGGGTAAAGCTGAAGGAGTCCATGAGGCTGGAGAAGCTCATGGCAGAGTGGTCTGAGGGATAATCAATGTGGATGTTAAAGTCACCAACAATCACCAGTCTGGACAGCTTCACAGTGGAGGATAAAAAGTCACTAAACTCCTGAAGAAAAGAACCGTTTGGACCAGGTGGACGATAGAGCACAGCACAGTAGAACGGGTCCTTACACCCGACTTTAATCAGCTGCAGTTCAAAAGAAGCAAAGTGACCCGAGGCTGTAGAGCTAGAAGAAGAAGAAGAAAGTATCATTTCTATAACGCCTCTCAAGATAAAAATCACGAGGCGCTTCACAAAACAAAAAATGTAAAAATATAAAAAAGCATTTTGAAAATGTATAAAAATATATTTAAAATGAGCAACAATAGAGAATTGTGATTAAAAAATGTTAAGAAAGAGAGACAGTGAACAGGAAAGAGGGAAATCAGTGGATCCCGAGGAAGGTGGAATAGGTGGGGAGAGCAGAATAAAGAGAGTGGTGAAGAAGGCCATACAAATGCCAGCTTGAACAAGTGAGTCTTGTAAACGGGTTCACTGAGTCCGTTGATCTCATGCTCAGGGGGAGAGAGTTCCAGAGTCAGGGGGCCACAGCAGCAAATGATCTGTCACCTTTGGTCTTTAGCCTGGTGCGCTGCACAACCAGTAGGCTTTAATCACTGGACCTCAGGGACCTGCTGGGGGTGTAGGGACTAAGAAGATCACAAATTTAAGATGGTGCTTGTCCATGTAAGGCCCTATAGACTAGAACCAGGATCTTGAAATGAACCCTGAAGTTGACTGGCAGCCAGTGAAGCTGGAGGAGAAGCGGGGTGATGTGGGTGTGTTTGGAGGACTTGGTCAGAAGCCGAGCACAGGCATTCTGAACCACCTGTAGACGGTTCAGGGAGGTTCTACTCAGACACGTGAAAAGAGAGTTACAGTAGTCTAAGCGTGAGGAGATGAAGGTGTGGATAACTGTCTCAAGTTCAGAGCGGGACAGAATGGGACTCAGCTTAGCAACGTTCCTGAGATGGAAGAAGGAAGAGCGAACAAGAGAACTGACATGAGAATCCAAGGTGAGAGCTGGGTCAAAGGTCACGCCAATATTCCTGACAGAAGCTTTGGTGTGAGAAGCAAGCTGACCAAGAGAGTCTCTGACTTTGGGAACCAGCTTGTCTGGGGCACAGATGAGGATCTCAGTCTTATCTTCATTCAGCTGAAGAAAGCTCCCAGCCATCCAGGTTTTAATAGAGTCTAAGCAGGTGTGTAACAGCTGCAGCTTAGACCTCTCATGGGGCTTAAAGGAGATGTACAGTTGGATGTCATCTCCATAAAGATGGTAGGAGATTTCTTTGAAGGAGCTTAGGATGTGCTGAAGAGGAAGCAGATAGAGGAGGAAGAGCAGAGGCCCCAGCACAGAACCTTGTGGGACACCATGGGTAAGGGAGGTGGTGGAGGACCTAAACTTGGAGACGGCCACAGAAAAGGAGCGCTCAGAGAGATAAAAGGAGAACCACTCCAAAGCAGATCCTGATAGGCCTACCCAATCTCTGAGCCTCTCCAGTAGCAGGTGATTGTCAACAGTGTCAAAGGCTGCAGTCAGGTCCAGCAGGACCAGGAAGGTCATTACCGACCCTAAGAAGAGCTGTTTCAGTAGAATGAGCTCTACGAAAACCTGACTGGAAGCTATCATAGATGTTATGTTCATCAAGAGCAGCTGTGAGTTGTTTAGCCACAACCCTTTCCAAGATCTTGGAGATGAACGGAAGTTTAGAGATGGGTCTGAAGCTGCTATGGAGAGAGGGGTCGAGACTCGGTTTTTTAAGAAGCGGGTGGATTACAGTATTTTTAAAGTAAGCAGGGACCTGACCAGAGAAGCATTAATTATAGAGAGCACGCTGGGACCGATGGACTGAAAAGCACTTTTAAACAAAGATGTTGGAAGATGGTCTCTGAAAACAACAGCTAGGTCTCCACCACCACCAGAACCCCGGGGCTGGCTAAGAAAAGAACAAACACTACGGCAGAGTTCAGTCAGACCAGAATAATCAGATGTTTGCTGCCAAACTTCAGTCAGAAACAGAAAATCTAGATTTTAGAGAGAAATCAGCTGAATGTCATCTGCATATAGGGGATAAGAGACATTATGAAAAAAAATCAATTGTCTGTCCAAGAGGGTGTATGTACAGTAGAAACACCAGTGGCCCCAAAACAGAGCCTTAGGGTACCCCACAGAACAGATGGGTAGAATCTGACATGATCTGGTTTCTACAGACACAGTAATTTCTGTTAGAAAGGTACGATCTAAACCAGTCTAGAACAGTTCCAGAGATCCCCACCGAGTCACCAAGTCTGCTAATTAAGGTGTTGTGATCAACAGTGTCAAAACTGCAGAAAAATCATAACAATACTAACACTGTAAACTCCCCGTTGTCTGTGGCCATCATGATGTCACTGGGAACTTTATCCAAAGCTGTTTCTGTTGAACGCTTTTTACCAAAGCCAGACTGGAATTTATCAAAACTGTTGTGTAGTTCCAGAAAAGGAATCGGCTTATCTGCCACAACTTTTTCCAGTATTTTACAGATAAGAAACCTTGGTGTTATCTTTGACCAGGAAATGTCATTCAAATTCCACAATAACCCTCCCACTGTCCTAATGGGTATGATCCCGCGAGGAAAGTATACCATTGAACAGGGTTGATGGTTTATCCCTTGGGTCCATGTGGCAGGGGCGAGGAGTGAGCACCACCTCACCCCTGCCACGTGGACCTCAAAGGATAAACAATCAATCCTGCTCAATGGTATACTTTCCTCACGGGGTCACCCATAAAGACAGTGGGAGGGTTAGACAGGTTTGTAGGATTTCCTTTTTCCACCTTTGGAATATTGCTAAGATTAGATGCATCCTTTCCAGGAGTGATGCTGAAAAGCTAGTTCATGCATTTATTACATCAAGACTGGATTACTGTAATTCATTACTCTCAGGAAGTGTCCTGCCCATGGTCAAAACCACACAGATTAAATATCAGGCTTAATAAAGCAAATGATGAAAATCTCATAAATATTAGAATAAATTTGACTGAGCAGAAAACTAGAAAAATTAAATGTGGGGTATTGAACATTAGGTCTATTTTTTCTTAGACTTTGTCAGTTAATGACTGGATTTGTGATAATCAGATTTATTTATTTTTTTTTTTTTTACCGTGTCCTGTCTGGCTGTGAAGCAAACAGAATTGATCTCTGAATGCTGGTAACAAGCCTTACAGATTTACTCTCAGGTGGAGCATCAAAGCGTCTGCTTTTAATGTCAAGCCTGATACTTAAAACTTAATTGTTATTGCTTTTGAATGCTTTGCAATTCCGACCAGACACGGAGTCAGAGGTGAAAGAGAAAGGAAAAGACAAAAGGTGGGGAGAGAGGGGGGAAGGGGTTCCACAAAAATAAACAATAATGAACAAGAGTCTGCTTCGAGACCTGCAGAAAGAGACAAGAAAAAAAGCAACAAAAAAAAGGGACACAACAACAATACAAGATCAAGCTATCACTGAGTCAACTTGATGAAGAAATATATAATCAGTATTGCTTAACTGAACAGTCACACGATAATAAATCACAGTGCATTAAGTGTCCACCATAGTCTTAAGACCTGTGTTGAACGTGCCCAAGCCCATACTTTTGAGAGCACCGTGTGAGCACCTGTGTGTACAAGTGCTTGTTTATGTAAGGTTTATCTAAAGGAGCGTCCAATAGAGAGTGTGAGAGACCACAGATCTGCCCTCCAAAAATGCGTAGGAGATGGGGGAGCTCCAAGTCCCAGAGATCCAGGCGCTGCCTCAGAACACAGGAACCCCAAGGAGACTGCAACCAGAAAGGCCCCCGCCCCCCTCGAGAGGCACAGAGGATCGCCCCGGGGGGCCACCACCAGCAGCCGGCAGAGTCCCGGGACACATCACCGGCAAGCCCTCTGGCCCACCTGCAGCCTCCCACCCCCTAGCTGGCCGAGGCCGGGACCCAGCGACCCGGGACCCAGGGGCGACTGTCCCCGCCGGGGACCCAGCAGAGCCCAGGGACCCAGACCCCACCAGGCCGTCACCGGGATAAATCTGGATAATCGGATTTCTTTGCTCTCTCTCACAGAATCCTGGCTGCAGCAAGAGGACTATTAGTTTAAATGAGTCAACTCCTTCTAATTATTTAAATCATCATATTGCTGGAAGTATAGGACAAGGAGGAGGAGTAGCAACCATTTTCCATTCAGACCTATTACTCAATCCCTTACCAATGAATAGTTACAGTTCTTTTAAATATCTTGTTCTTAGTTTTCCTAATCCAGATTGCAAAACTGTAAAACCATTCGTTTGTAGTTTTGTATCATCCACCAGGCCCTTACTCTGAGTTTTTGGATCAGATCTCTGATTTTTTATCTGATTTGGTGCTAAATACTGATAAGGTCATTATAGTGGGGGATTTTAATATACATGTGGACATAGAAAATGATAGCCTCAATTTAGCCTTTAGTAATACCCTAGACTCAATTGGTTTTACTCAAAGAATACATAGCTCCACCCACTCCTGCCATCATACATTGGACCTTGTGCTGACTTATGGCATAGAGTGTGAGGAAATAACGATATTTCCCCTTAATCCAGTCCTCTCGGACCACTTTTTGATAACCTTTGAGTTTTTTATAATTGAGTTCTCGAGACATGAAAGTAGATTTCACTATAGTCTGTCTCTATCTGACAATGCTGTTGCATCTTTTAAATCAACTGTTCCATCTTTACTATCTTCAGCATCTCAGAGGAATGTAGCAGAGGGCAATATTTTTATTTCTAGTCATTCACAAATTGATGCTTTAGTTCATAATGTTACTTCCTCTTTACGTGTGGCATTAGATGATGTTGCCCCTTTAAAAAAAGGTAAATAGGGACAGGAAGTTGGCTCCCTGGTTTAATTCTCATTTATGAACTTTAAAATAAAACTCTAGAAAATTGGAGAGAACATGGCGTCCTACATACCAGGAGGAGCCCTACTTATCCTGGAAAAATAGTCTTGTGCTTTGTAAAAAATAAGATTCAACAAGCTAGAACTGCTTATTTTTCATTGCTAATTGAAGAGAATAAGAATAATCCAAAATTTATTTTCAGTACAGTTGCCAAACTTACACAGAATCATAGCTCTGAGCCATCTATTCCCTTAGCCCTCAGCAGCAACGACTTCATGGGATTTTTCACAAGTAAAATTAATTCTATTAGAAACAAAATCATTAGCATCCTCCCTAATGTGATTTCTTCTTCCTCAGTAAGTGAGGCAGAATCTGAGGTAACTGTAGAACCTCATCTGTGTTTGAACCGTTTTGATCCAGTTGAGCTTTCAGAGTTATCAAAAGTATTAGCTTCATCTAAACCTTCAACTTGCATTTTAGATCCAATCCCAACCAAATTATTTAAAGATGCATTTCCTTTGGTTACTGCCCCCATTCTAGATATAATCAATCTATTCTTTGTAAATGGATATGTACCACAGGATATTAAGGTTGCTGTAATCAAACCTTCACTTAAGAAGCCTTCTCTGGATGACCCAATGAATTATAGACCAATATCTAACCTTCCATTTTTATACAAAGTCCTTGAGAAAATATTGGCCATCCAAATATATGAGCATTTAAACACTAATGATCTGTTTGAGGAATTTCAGTCTGGCTTTAGAGAGTATCACAGCACTGAAACTGCATTAGTGAGAGTTACAAATGATATTCTCATGGCCTCAGATAAGAATCTTGTGTCCGTTCTAGTCTTGTTAGATCTCAGTGCTGCCTTTGACACAGTTGATCACAATGTTCTTTTAGAAAGGCTTGAACATGTTGTAGGGATCAAAGGAACAGTGCTAGGCTGGTTTAAATCCTACCTGTCTGTTATATAATTTTGTAAACGTACATGACAAATCTTCTTCATACTCCAGGGTTACTTGTGGAGTACCACAGGGTTCAGTGCTTGGACCAATTCTTTTCACTATATATATGCTCCCAATTGGTAAAATCATTAGACCGCATGGGATAAACTTCCACTGTTATGCTGACGATACTCAGTTATATCTATCCATTAACCCTGATGAACTTAATCGGTTAGTTAGATTACAGGCTTGTCTTGAAGACATAAAAAATTGGATGACTCAAAACATTTAGCTTTTAAATCAAGACAAGACTGAAGTTCTCATCTTTGGACCAGAGATTCAGAAAAGGAAATTGCTTAGTCAATCACCTGACCTGAATGGCATTAAATTTGTCTCCGAGAACAAAGTAAGGAACCTTAGTGTTATCTTTGACCAGGACATGTCATTCAAATCCCACGTTAAACAGGTTTGTAGGATTTCCTTTTTCCACCTTCGGAATATTGCTAAGATTAGAAGGATCCTTTCCAGGAGTGATGCTGAAAAACTAGTTCATGCATTTATTACATCAAGACTGGATTACTGTAATTCATTACTCTCAGGAAGTCCACAGAATGTAGTTAAAAGTCTTCAGCTTGTCCAAAATGCTGCAGCTAGAGTTCTGATTAGAACTAAAAAGAGAGATCATATCTCTCCTGTCTTAGCTTCCCTACATTGGCTACCTGTTAAATTCAGAATAGATTTTAAGATCCTCCTTCTCACATATAAAGCTCTTAATAATCAAGCTCCATCATACATCAGTGACCTGATTGTTCCATACGTTCCTAACTAAACACTTCGCTCTCAGACTGCAGGTTTACTTGTGGTTCCCAGTATGTCTAAAAATAGGATGGGAGGCAGATGTTTTAGTTATCAGGCTCCTCTCTTGTGGAACCAACTCCCAACTTTAGTCATTGAGGCAGACACTTTGTCTACTTTTAAGACTAGGCTTAAAACATTTTTATTTGATAGGGCCTATGGTTAAAATCTGATTTTAGCCTAGATCTGGACAAGTGAGGGAGTAGAGGGAGGTGGAGTGTTCAGTCGGTAAAGACAGCTCTCTCTTGCCCTGCCTTCAACATGCCTCCATCTAAAAGGCTAGGTTATCCAGAGTTATCTCTGTAGTTATGCTGCTATAGGCTTAGACTGCTGGAGGATACACTGACCACTTTCCACATTCTGCTACTTTCTTCTACAATCTGATCTTCAACTGTATTATTTCCTGCAATTTCAGCTGTTAACTTTATTTTTTAAGCGTTTTTCTCCCCAGAAGAAGCTACAATGATGTTATGCTGAGCTGTGGTGGCCTCAAGGAGGGGGCCATCGCCTTGAACACTGTTGCTAACCATTTAATCATTCTCCCTCTCCTGATAATAACAATTTACTTTCCTTGACATTAAATGTGCTGCTACTAGTTTACCCGTTTAATTATAGATTCACTAGGATACATAAAATAAAGTTTATCTCTCACCAAATACAATATTTACTAAGAAGTCACAATGTAACCATAGAAACACAGCTTGGTGTGTGTGTGTGTGTGTGTGTGTGTGTGTGTGTGTGTGTGTGTGTGTGTGTGTGTGTGTGTGTGTGTGTGCGTGCGTGCGTGTGCTCTGTCTTGTTGATCCCCAGTGAGTCGTGGTGGATGGCTGCTTATACTGAGCCAGGATCCTCTGGAGGTGTCTTCTTGTTAAAAGGGAGTTTTCCTCTTCACTGTCGCTGCATGCTTGCTTAGTATGAGGATTGCTGTAAATTTGCTGGGTTCTTTATATGGGAAACTTTTTTCAGATTGACTTAATGAATTGACCTGTATTGGAATGTTTATTATGTGAAGTGCCTTGAGACAACTCTTGTCGTGATTTGTCATTATATAAATAAACTTCAATTGAATTGAATTTAGAAATGGGGCTGTAGTTTTTAGGCTGAGATGAGTCCAAACTTGGGTTTTTTGCCCTCTCAGGCTCCAAATAAGTTTTGGTTAAGGACAAACAACTAAGTCCTTCAGGGGTTCTTCTGAGTTAAGGAAACTCAATTTTGCATTTAATGATTGTCTTAGATCTCTGCTAAAAGACCACCATGGGATGGTGCAGGCCATTGGTCTTTTGCTGCTGGTATAAAAACATTGCATAAAGTTTTGAGAAACTTAATATACAGGTTTATCTGCCGACTCAACCAATGTGGGAATGTAATTATTTTGATTTTGACTAATATCGGAGGCATTGCTACCTGCTACTGGTCAATACTGTGGCATCGTGGTACAGTTGCTTGTAAGTGTGTAATGATGTCCTTTTCTTTCTTTCTTTCTTTCTTTCTTTCTTTCTTTCTTTTGTTTTTGTTTCTGGACACCATGTCTGTTAATAAAGTTTGATGATGATTAGGAAAGCCCTGAAGCAGATGTTTGCTCTCTGCAGGACTGTGATGCATTGTGGGAAGACTTTCATAACAAACTGGTGGATTCCACGCTGCTGAACCTGGATGCATACCTGCTGCAGTTTCCAGACCTTAAGGTGAAACACGGATTCTGTTAAAGCAACAAAGTGATTTGATTTAACCCTTACCCAACATTTAAATTTTCTAACGTTAAAGTCCTTTGAGCACAAAATAAATGCACTTACAAAGCTTCCTATAGAAATATTATATAATATTTCATAAGTCCCAACTTTTTTACATGAATTTCATCCTTGGCTTCAGCCCTAACAAAATATAATAAAATATGTGTGTTTCTCATATTTAACCCCTTTATTACCAGGTTTATTATCAAAACCAGAAGTTTGAAAACTGTACAAAAAATGAAAAAAAAAATCAAATCATTTTTGTGTGTTATGTCCAGATGACCTTTTTTGTGGGTAAGTTGTCACAGCCTTGGAGTGTCACAAATAGGCATAAAAATATTTTTTGCTCACTTTGTAGTTTTTGTGTGATGTCATATTTTCTAAAATGTGCTCTGTTAAAGTCCTTTGAGCACAATAAAATGCACTTACAAAGATGGCCAGTTGAACACTTTATTAAAGCACATGAACAAAGAAAAAGTGTGTGTGTGTGTGTGTGTGTGTGTGTGTGAGTGTGTGTGTGTGTGTGTGCGCATGCGTGCATGTGGGTCAGATAATTTTTGATCAGCGATGGACATAGTGCTGGCCCTGAGGGTCACAACCAGGAACTAAACCCTAGGTGCCTGTCACACGACATGCCCGACCAACAGAAACCTGACCATGTGACCATGTTCTGTTTCAGATGCGCGTGGCCAAAAGGAGTCGGAAACTCATCGACTATGACAGCGCTCGCCATCATTTAGAAACTCTGCAGGCAGCTGGGATGAAAAACGACAGGAAGATGATTAAGGTGAGTCAGAAAGCAGGGCACAGCTGCTCAGATGTTCCACACATCCCTTGTTGAGCTGACCCAGCAGAATCTGTGTGCAGGCAGAAGAAGAGCTGAAAAAGGCACAGAAAGTGTTTGATGAGCTGGACGTTGGTCTGCAGGATGAGCTGCCAACTCTTTGGGATTGGTGAGTCTGATCACAAACCCATTCCAGCATTGCCATGGAGATGTAGATGCAGCTCAGCCAGGTTGATGGAGCAGTACCTGGTCAGCACTGCACCTGTAAACCACCACGGCGCTTCATGAGGGGTCTTGTGGTCCCTGTTTGGAACCAGAGTAAACATTCCAGTTGAGTTCAGTTCATTAACTCACCCAGTTCAAAGATTCCTATGAAGGTAACCCAGCAGACCCCCACCTGACCCTGACCCCGCTAGCCCCACCCAAAGCCTGAGGGAGAAAGTTGTGACTCTCTGAACTCGCCGACACGCCTGTAGTCCAGAACAGCTCAGCTAAAACGACCCTTTCTCATTTCTACAGCCATTTCTTGCTGATTATTGACAAATAATGTGTATTGATTATTACACTGATTATGTATTTTATGAAAGTGTTTAGCTTGTGGAGCTGCAGGACCGACATTTATCAGGTTTGTGTCCTAGAGGGCAGAACGTAGCACGCATGCAGGGTCAGATTTAGCTCACACGGATACCTGTATAAAAGAAGTGTTTGTGTAAAACATGCATCAGTGTGAGGAAGTGGTTTATCATTAAAGAGCTTCTGCTGTCTGCGTGCTAGCATAGATGCTATACTTTTGTCCTGATATAGACCTAAATGTGCCAGAGCTTCAGAGCTCTGCTGCTGCTTACCTGCAGGTCTACAAAGCAGCAGATGTTCCTGCTGTCAGGTGGAACATCAGCTGATCTGAACTCATTTAATATGTGGCTGCAGATGTATCGCTAACCTGCTGATGGAGCTTCCAGCCTAACAACCGGTGGAGATAGTAACTGATTATATGTTCATGTAAATAAAACAGTTTCTGGTTAAAAACGTAGCAGATGAGTGAATTCTGCTAAACCAAACAAACATGTTTCATTTATTTAGAGATCAGGACAACAGAAAACTGTGATTAGTCTGACCTGCACAAACATCTTCAGTCAGACATCCACATGTTTTAGTCTCATGAGACCCCAGAAAGGACCTCTGCTGCAGTAGCTCAGCAGGCTCCAGACTTCTTCAGGACATGAGGATCCCTCTCTGTGACATCAGAACCCACCACAGAAAACCACAACACCTTCAGCTGGAACCAGGTGTATGCTGCTGCTTTCATGGAGCTCCCAGATTTGGTGGATGTTCTAGAGAGAAGCTGCAGCCTTCATGTAATGATGTGTAAAATAAAACCAGCAGCAGATTAGGAACTACAGCTAAACAGATCTATAAGCTGACTGATGATGGGCGTGTTAGAAGGAAGAGACAAAAACAGCTTCTAGCACCACAGCAAGCCCCCCCGCCAATGCTCCAGCACCTGTACAGGTGAGTGGTGTGTTTGTAGGGTTTTCCTTTACCTTTAATTTTAATACCAGTGATCGTATAAAAGTTCTTACATTCATACAGAATCTACAGGAAACCTCAGGATAGATGCTATGTGCTAGCATTAGCTTTGGTACGTGATGAACTCCTGATGACCTTAATATAATTTTATTCGGATAGCTAATCTCACATCTAATCTAATTTTCTCAGCTTTAAATATTTAAAACTGTTTTGAATAAACGAAAAAGCTGAATCAGCCAGAAATAACAGCTGCTAACAGCAAGCCAGCTAAAACTGCGACCGGCCGGATAAATGAACTAAAAGTGGCTAACGCTAACCCTAACGCTAACCCTAACCTTACACACAGAAAATGAACAGCACTCAATGTGGAACTATCTGAAGGTCGGAGGTCGAAGGTCCAAATTCCACTCGTTTATTTAAGTCTATGGGAGTGTCCTGACTCACCCACACCCTAACTCGCCACTGTTCCCAGCAGCAACTCGCCCGCTGCTAAAGTCACATGTTTACGTGAAGCGTGCATCAAACACGACCACGCTGGAGCTCATCTCACACATACCTGTTCTCTGCTCTCGTCTGCAGCCGAGTGGACTTCTACATCAGCACCTTCAAAATTGTGACCAGTCTCGAGGCCAAGTTTCATCGTGAGATCTCACAGGTCACTTAATTAATGGATTAATTAATAATTTAGTCCATCCATCCATCCTTTCATTCATTCATTCATTCATTCATTCATTCATTCATTCATTCATCCTGAGTCTGTAGCCAGTGTTAAATTCTCCAGATGAAATAAACGGCGGTTGCGTTTTACCTTCCAGGTGTGTAAGGAGCTGTATGAGGTCATGACCAAGCTGAGAGAACAACACTCAGACAAAATATTCACCATCCAAGGAGCCCCGAGGTAATCCCAGCTCTCACCGCTCAGAACCAGAACCAGCCATGAGCGGTCTGTTCGATCCCAGTCGGGCTTGGTTCTGAATTCACACCTGAATGTTCTGACCTTGGGTGATGTACCAGAACCAGTCGGGATGGAATGATGGGTTTCACTAGAACCCTGGACTGGGTTTGGGTTTGCATCACTATAACAGCTGATCATTTCTGTCTGGTTCCTCAGTGATTCTGGACCGCTGCGTCTTGCCAGAACTCCATCACCACCAGAAGATGAGAGTCCTCCTGAAAGTCCTGAAGCTGGTTCCAACCACATGCTCCGCCCTGTTTCTCCAGGCCCACCACGGCCCAAATCCCCCATCCAGGTAAAGCAGAACCCAGGAGAGTCAGCCTCCATCAGATAAATGATGTCGTTGATTCCAGGAGCTTCTGAGGAAACTCATCAGTTACATTTTCATTGTTGGTTGCTTGACTGATGGAGGCTGTGGCCCCCAGCCACATTCTCCTCTCACAGTGGGAGGAGGGGTGTGTGTGTGTTGGGGGGGGGGGGGGGGGGCAGTGGATGTTCAGGGACAATGTCACACGGCAAATTGTGCCGTGATAGGAATAAGATAGGAATTTTGGGTTTTCATGAGCTGTATGCCAAAATCATCAATATTAGAAACAATAAGGCTTTAACTACTTCAGTTGTGTGTAATGAATCTAATATATATGAATGTCTAATGTTTATCAGTACATTACAGAAAATAATGAACTTTATTGCAATATGCTAATTTTTTTAGAAGGACCTGTATGATGGATGATGGATGGATGAGTAATGGATGACTGATGGATGAATGAGTGATGGATGTATGATGATGGATGATGGATGGATGAGTAATGGATGACTGATGGATGAATGAGTGATGGATGTATGATGATGGATGATGGATGGATGAGTGATGGATGGATGGATGATGGATGGATGATGGATGGATGGATGATGGATGGATGATGAATGATGCTTGATGGATTATGGATGATGGGTGGATGAATGATAGATGATGATGGATGGATGGATGGATGGATGAGTGATGGATGGATGGATGATGGATGAGTGATGATGGATGATGGATGAGTGATGGATGGATGGATGGATGGATGGATGGATGGATGGATGGAGGATGGATGGATGAGTGATGGATGAATGAGTGATGGATGTGTGATGAATGATGTATGATGGATGGATGGATGATGGATGAGTGATGGATGTTTGAGTGATGGATTTTTGATGGATGATGTATGATGGACGGATGAGTGATGGACGGATGAGTGATGGATAAATGAGTGATGGATGGATGAGTGATGGACGGATGAGTGATGGACGGATGAGTGATGGATGGAGGATGGATGAGTGATGGATGAATGAGTGATGGATGTGTGATGAATGATGTATGATGGATGGATGAATGATGATGGATAAATGATGGATGGAAGGATGGATGGATGGATGGATGGATGGAGGATGGATGGATGAGTGATGGATGAATGAGTGATGGATGTGTGATGAATGCTGTATGATGGATGGATGAATGATGATGGATAAATGATGGATGGAAGGATGGATGGATGGATGATGGATGAATGATGATGGATGGATTGATTTGTGGATGATGGATGTATGATGGATGGATGGATGAGTGATGGATGGATGGATGAGTGATGGATGATGGATGGATGAGTAATGGATGATGGATGGATGACTGATGGATGAATGAGTGCTGGATGTTTAATGATGGATGAATGATGGATGGATGATGGATGGGTGGATGAGGGATGGATGGATGTATGATGAATGACACTTGATGGATTATGGATGATGGATGGATGAGTGATGGATGGATGGATGATGGATGGATGGATGGATGGATGAGTGATGGATGGATGAGTGATGGATGGATGGATGATGGATGGATGGATAAATGATGGATGGATGAGTGATGGATGATGGATGGATGGATGGATGGATAAATGATGGATGGATGAGTGATGGATGATGGATGGATGGATGGATAAATGATGGATGGATGAGTGATGGATGATGGATGGATGGATGGATAAATGATGGATGGATGAGTGATGGATGATGGATGTTAATGAGCTGACCTCCTCAGTAACTCTCTGTTTCCTTTCTGCTCTCTTTTCTCTGTTTCTCGGTGAGTCAACATGAAAACGTAAATCTGTGTTGTCTTGTTGACGTATGTCTGTATCAACACACCTGCTTGTTTCTTTAGCATTCTCGTACCAGAGTCAGTTCCTGTGATGGTTCTGTGAATGTGAATCAGGTGTTAATGAGGTTTAATGAAATGATGACGCTGATCACAGCTGGACAATCTACTTCTGCAATCTTAGAGGAACAACGATGTGAGGTGTGACAGTAAAAATGGGTAGATAGCTCTATACTGACTAACCAATCAAAACACAGACCCAGCCCCTCCACTCTCCAACCTAAACAGAGGGCTGTAATTTATACGACAGATGGAGGATATTGTCACGAAAAAAGATTAAAGTAGTTCAATCAATTCTTCACCGCACAGATCTGCAGAGCACAATGGGTGAGGGTTGGGGGTAAGTCAGGTTAGGAAGGTGAGGAAAGCTTCATGATGACACTCCTGCTCCTGGGACACTGTAGTTTCATGTGTTTTA
The DNA here is from genome assembly GCF_043380555.1 of Nothobranchius furzeri. Taxonomy (NCBI): domain Eukaryota; kingdom Metazoa; phylum Chordata; class Actinopteri; order Cyprinodontiformes; family Nothobranchiidae; genus Nothobranchius; species Nothobranchius furzeri. Next base: position 34,074,871 of record NC_091751.1, read on the forward strand.
CAGAGGCTCAGCGTTTACAGCTTTAATGGCTGTGGCATCTGCCACTAACTCTTCAGCCTGAGTGAGACCAGACCGATTCTGCAGCAGCAGAACGGGATTTACCCAGATAATACTACTGCGTGTTACAACTTCTCTTAAAGACGGAATGAACTCTGATGGTCCAAAGCGATGCAGAGTCACGGTAATTGTGTCAGAGTTCAGTGCTAGAGCGGTGTTTTAGTGAAAGTGGCCTACCTCGGTGAGATCGTCCAAATAAAACGCTCCCAACTCAGTCATCACCTGTGTTCAGGTGTCGTTAATAAAGGATTCAGCTTAATTCAGTTTTGCTGTGCTCTTGGTTGAAAACACTTAATTAAGGATCAGTATTAAAATATCTTTCTATAATTATTTATTGACCTTCATGAATTTTTTATGGCTATGTTGTCCAGCCCTAGTTCCAGCAAAGAGCAGCCTGAGAAGCCCTACTCCAGTTCAGTCTGTGGTCAGTGGAACGGTTTCATTTCAATCAAAGCCTCACATTTCACCAGCTGCTTTCACCATTTCACCAGTTAAAGGTTCATAAACTGTCTCGATGTTCTCATCCGTCCTCATGAACGTAGTTTGTAGTTTCAGCTGTAGATGATGTCCAGTTTTATAGTTTTAGACATGTTTAAACCACAATCTTAAATCTAAACTTTCAAATGATCCCTCAGTGTTTGAATCCAAGCATCTACTTGTAGTTAATAATGAGACATGTTCTAACATCGACGTGATATTTAGTTTCATCTGGGATGCAGAAGAATTAAAGCTTCCAGGTGGTAGAAAACCCACTTGGTACCAGGAGATTCCTGGTTTCCTCATGAGAAATACCCACAACCCTTTTTGGCTCCTTTTCCTGTCTCAGCTGCAGAAAGTTTCTGCCTGCAAACGAACAAAAGTAGCTTAAGTTCATCATCAGGCCTTTCTTCTTTTTTAGCTGCCCTTGCCAGTTTTCAACCCTTTATCGGTAAATTGTTTTAAACATAAGGACTAGTGTGTTTTTTACTTGCTTTGTTTATGTAGCCAGTGTGAGTCCATGTGAGGTAAGCAGAGTAGATCTTGGAAACGACCAAATTCAAACGTCTTTAGAGACACTAAATATTTAGCAGGAAATTATCAATAAAACTAAATTAGAGAAAATGAAGCTGCTTCATCTGGCTACATAAATGAATGCTGACCCTACTGGGGTCAAACCGGCATCAGGACGAGGCAAAGCTAGATGACAGGGAGACGCTTTGGCCACTGGACTAGTAAGACGCTGTAGTTGGTGCATTTTGTCAGAGCGGGCGTGGGCGGAGTTTCACTGGAACAGACCATTTCATTTCCAGGTACAAGTTCAGGCTGATTAACATAACTGGTATTTAAGATAAATGACAACATGATGTGACCCCTCGTTAATCCTGACGGACGTTAACGCCAACGCTGATGTGAGAGAACAGCTCTGAACTTTACTTCATGGGAAAGTGCTTCTTGTTGTCACTCATTGCAGAAAGTGAAGCTTGTGTAAAAGTTCATTATTAATCAGAGTCGTAGACAGTATTACAGTAGATCAGTACCAGGGATTCCTGTTGCACCAGTTACTACATCAGTGCAGCATGGAGGCCATCGGTCTGGGTTAGGGTTAACTCTTACTTATTTTTGTTCCTGCTGCTCTTCAGACATCCTCTAGTCCACCTAGTACCTGCTGGTGGGTTCAGTCTGATCTCAGCTTCCCTGCTAACCAACGTTTGTGTTTTTGACAGCTTAAAAAGGGTCCACCAGTCCCTCCTCCACCTAAAGTCACACCCACCAAGGAGGTGGCAGAGGACCAGATCATCGACCTGTTTGGTGGAGAGTTCCTCCCTGCTCCGTCTCCATCACTGGTAGGAAAACAGACACAGCTGATGTGAACGTCATTATCACTGGTTGACCAATTTCCATGGTGTCTACAGCCCAACGAACGACCAGGAGAATCTCTCCTGGATCTGGACTTCGATGCATTCCAGCCAGATGACAGCGTTTCACCGATACCTCAGGTGCTCCTCACAACATCATATAAACATAAAGATGTCTACTTTAAGCTCCTTGGTTTGATCCATGAACAGTTATATATGTCTTGAGAAGATGAGATGTTTCAGTGATTCAAGAGTTAGATTTTTGTGTGGATCATGTATCTGCTGTTACCAGCATGCTCTCTATTTGTTCCAGACCGCGGTACCCTGGGACGTGTGGTCGGTGAGTAACGTCCACGGCTTTGATGACAACCAACTGATTTTTTAGTAAAAGAAGTAAACAAACATGACTTTCTCACATTTCTGCTGGAACTCCTCTTTACTTCACCATTCAGTGGAGATTCTCACAGGGTTCAGGGGTTATGCTCTGGTGAGCAGATCCCAGCTCACCAAAGGTGGAACAGAGACCGCTCTGTGTGGGACAGAGACTACTTAGTGTGGGACAGAGACTACTTAGTGTGGGACAGAGACTACTTAGTGTGGGACAGAGACTACTCTATGTGGGACAGAGACTACTCTATGTGGGACAGAGACTACTCTGTGTGGGACAGAGACTACTCTGTGTGGGACAGAGACTACTCTGTGTGGGACAGAGACTACTCTGTGTGGGACAGAGACAACTCGGTGTGGGACAGAGACTACTCGGTGTGGGACAGAGACTACTCGGTGTGGGACAGAGACTACTTAGTGTGGGACAGAGATTACTCTATGTGGGACAGCGACTACTCTGTGTGGGACAGAGACTACTCTGTGTGGGAAAGAGACAACTCGGTGTGGGACAGAGACTACTCGGTGTGGGACAGAGACTGCTCGGTGTGGGACAGAGACTACTCGGTGTGGGACAGAGACTTCTCGGTGTGGGATAGAGACTACTCGGTGTGGGACAGAGACTACTCGGTGTGGGACAGAGACTTCTCGGTGTGGGACAGAGACTTCTCGGTGTGGGATAGAGACTACTCGGTGTGGGACAGAGACTTCTCGGTGTGGGACAGAGACTTCTCGGTGTGGGACAGAGACTACTCGGTGTGGGACAGAGACTACTTAGTTTGGGACAGAGACTACTAAGTGTGGGACAGAGACTACTAAGTGTGGGACAGAGACTACACTGTGTGGGACAGAGACTACACTGTGTGGGACAGAGACTACACTGTGTGGGACAGAGACGACTTGGTGTGAGACAGAGACCACTTGGTATGGGACAGAGACTCCTCTGTGTGGGACAGAGACTCCTCTGTGTGGGACAGAGACTACTTAGTGTGGGACAGAGACTACACCGTGTAGGATAGAGACCTCTTGGTGTGGGATAGAGACTACTCTGTGTGGGACAGAGACTACTCTGTGTGGGACAGAGACCACTCTGTGTGGGACAGAGACTCTTCTGTGTGGGACAGAGAATACTCTGTTTGGGACAGAGACCACTAGGGGTTGGACAGAGACTACTTGGTGTGGGACAGAGACTACACTGTGTGGGACAGAGACCACCCTGTGTGGGACAGAGACCACCCTGTGTGGGACAGAGACCACTTGGTGTGGGACAGAGACTACTTGGTTTGGGACAGAGACTACTTAGTTTGGGACAGAGACTACTTGGTGTGGGACAGAGACTACACTGTGTGGGACAGAGACCACTTGGTGTGGGATAGAGACTACTCTATGTGGGACAGATACCACTCTGTGTGGGACAGAGACTCTTCTGTGTGGGACAGAGACTACTCTGTGTGGGACAGCGACAACTCTGTGTGGGATAGAGACAACTCTGTGTGGGATAGAGACCACTCTGTGTGGGACAGAGACTCTTCTGTGTGGGACAGAGACTACTCTGTTTGGGACAGAGACCACTAGGGGTTGGACAGAGACTACTTGGTGTGGGACAGAGACTACACTGTGTGGGACAGAGACCACCCTGTGTGGGACAGAGACCACTTGGTGTGGGACAGAGACTACTTAGTTTGGGACAGAGACTACTTGGTGTGGGACAGAGACTACACTGTGTGGGACAGAGACCACTTGGTGTGGGATAGAGACTACTCTATGTGGGACAGAGACCACTCTGTGTGGGACAGAGACTCTTCTGTGTGGGACAGAGACAACTCTGTGTGGGATAGAGACAACTCTGTGTGGGATAGAGACAACTCTGTGTGGGACAGAGACAACTCTGTGTGGGACAGAGACTACTCTGTGTGGGACAGAGACAACTCTGTGTGGGACAGAGACTCTTCTGTGTGGGACAGAGACTATGTTTGGGACAGAGACCACTAGGGGTTGGACAGAGACTACTTGGTGTGGGACAGAGACTACACTGTGTGGGACAGAGACCACCCTGTGTGGGACAGAGACCACTTGGTGTGGGACAGAGACCACTTGGTTTGGGACAGAGACTACTTAGTTTGGGACAGAGACAACTTGGTGGGGGACAGAGACTACACTGTGTGGGACAGAGACCACTTGGTGTGGGATAGAGACTACTCTATGTGGGACAGAGACCACTCTGTGTGGGACAGAGACTCTTCTGTCTGGGACAGAGACTACTCTGTGTGGGACAGAGACAACTCTGTGTGGGATAGAGACAACTCTGTGTGGGATAGAGACAACTCTGTGTGGGACAGAGACTACTCTGTGTGGGACAGAGACTATTTAGTTTGGGACAGAGACTACTTAGTTTGGGACAGAGACTACTTAGTGTGGGACAGAGACCACTTGGTGTGGGACAAAGACTCTTCTGTGTGGGACAGAGACTACTTAGTTTGGGACAGAGATTAATTAGTGTAGGACAGAGACTACACTGTGTGGGACAGAGACCACTTTGTGTGGGTCAGAGACCACTTTGTGTGGGTCAGAGACCACTTGGTGTGGGATAGAGACTACTCTGTGTGGGACCGAGACCACTCTGTGTGGGACAGAGACTAGTCTGTTTGGGACAGAGACTACTTAGTGTGGGACAGAGACTACTTAGTGTGGAAAAGGGACTACCCTGTTTGGGACAGAGACCACTTGGTGTTGGACAGAGACTCCTTAGTGTGGGACAGAGACTCTTCGGTGTTGGACAGAGACTACTTAGTGTGGGACAGAGACTCTTTGGTGTTGGACAGAGACTACTCTGTGTGGGACAGAGATTACTCTGTGTGGGACAGAGACTACTTAGTGTGGGACAGAGACAACTCTGTGTGGGACAGAGACAACTCGGTGTGGGACAGAGACAACTCGGTGTGGGACAGAGACTACTCGGTGTGGGACAGAGACTACTCTGTGTGGGACAGAGACTACTTAGTTTGGGACAGAGACTACTTAGTTTGTGACAGAGACTACTAAGTGTGGGACAGAGACTACACTGTGTGGGACAGAGACGACTTGGTGTGAGACAGAGACCAGTTGGTGTGGGACAGAGACTCCTCTGTTTGGGACAGAGACTCCTCTGTGTGGGACAGAGACTACTTAGTGTGGGACAGAGACTACACCGTGTAGGATAGAGACCACTTGGTGTGGGATAGAGACTACTCTGTGTGGGACAGAGACTACTCTGTGTGGGACAGAGACTACTCTGTGTGGGACAGAGACCACTCTGTGTGGGACAGAGACTCTTCTGTGTGGGACAGAGACTACTCCGTTTGGGACAGAGACCACTCGGTGTTGGACAGAGACTACTTGGTGTGGGACAGAGACAACTCTGTGTGGGACAGAGACAACTCGGTGTGGGACAGAGACAACTCGGTGTGGGACAGAGACAACTCGGTGTGGGACAGAGACAACTCGGTGTGGGATAGAGACAACTCTGTGTGGGACAGAGACTGCACTGTGTGGGACAGAGACTACTTAGTTTGGGACAGAGACTACTTAGTTTGTGACAGAGACTACTAAGTGTGGGACAGAGACTACACTGTGTGGGACAGAGACGACTTGGTGTGAGACAGAGACCACTTGGTGTGGGACAGAGACTCCTCTGTGTGGGACAGAGACTCCTCTGTGTGGGACAGAGACTCCTCTGTGTGGGACAGAGACTACTTAGTGTGGGACAGAGACTACACCGTGTAGGATAGAGACCACTTGGTGTGGGATAGAGACTACTCTGTGTGGGACAGAGACTACTCTGTTTGGGACAGAGACCACTCTGTGTGGGACAGAGACTCTTCTGTGTGGGACAGAGACTACTCCGTTTGGGACAGAGACCACTCGGTGTTGGACAGAGACTACTTGGTGTGGGACAGAGACTACACTGTGTGGGACAGAGACCACCCTGTGTGGGACAGAGACCACCCTGTGTGGGACAGAGACCACTTGGTGTGGGACAGAGACCACTTGGTGTGGGACAGAGACTACTTCGTGTGGGACAGAGACTACTCCGTGTGGGACAGAGACTACTTAGTTTGGGACAGAGACTTCTTAGTGTGGGACAGAGACTACACTGTGTGGGACAGAGACCACTTGGTGTGGGATAGAGACCACTTGGTGTGGGACAGAGACCACTCTGTGTGGGACAGAGACTCTTCTGTGTGGGACAGAGACTACTCTGTGTGGGACAGAGACTACTCTGTGTGGGATAGAGACAACTCTGTGTGGGATAGAGACAACTCTGTGTGGGATAGAGACAGCTCTGTGTGGGATAGAGACATCTCTGTGTGGGACAGAGACTACTCTGTGTGGGACAGAGACTACTCTGTGTGGGACAGAGACTATTTAGTTTGGGACAGAGACTATTTAATTTGGGACAGAGACTACTTAGTGTGGGACAGAGACCACTTGGTGTGGGACAGAGACTCCTCTGTGTGGGACAAAGACTCCTCTGTGTGGGACAAAGACTCCTCTGTGTGGGACAAAGACTCCTCTGTGTGGGACAAAGACTACTCCATGTGGGACAGAGACTCTTCTGTGTGGGACAGAGACTACTCTGTGTGGGACAGAGACTACTCTGTGTGGGACAGAGACCACTCTGTGTGGGACAGAGACTCTTCTGTGTGGGACAGAGACTACACTGTGTGGGACAGAGACCACTTAGTGTGGGACAGAGACCACTTGGTGTGGGACAGAGATCACTTGGTGTGGGACAGAGACTACTTAGTGTGGGACAGAGACTTCTTAGTGTGGAACAGGGACTACCCTGTTTGGGACAGAGACCACTTGGTGTTGGACAGAGACTACTTAGTGTGGGACAGAGACTCTTCGGTGTTGGACAGAGACTACTTAGTGTGGGACAGAGACTCTTTGGTGTTGGACAGAGACTACTCTGTGTGGGACAGAGACTACTTAGTGTGGGACAGAGACTCTTTGGTGTTGGACAGAGACTACTTAGTGTGGGACAGAGACCCCTCGGTGTTGGACAGAGACTACTCAGTGTGGGACAGAGACTCTTTGGTGTTGGACAGTGACTACTCTGTGTGGGACAGAGAGTACTTAGTGTGGGACAGAGACTACTTAGTGTGGGACAGAGACCACTTGGTGTGGGACAGAGACTCCTCTGTGTGGGACAAAGACTACTCCGTGTGGGACAGAGACTCTTCTGTGTGGGACAGAGACTACACTGTGTGGGACAGAGACCACTTGGTGTGGGATAGAGACTACTCTGTGGGGGACAGAGACCACTCTGTGTGGGACAGAGACCACTCTGTGTGGGACAGAGACCACTCTGTGTGGGACAGATACTCTTCTGTGTGGGACAGAGACTACTCTGTTTGGGACAGAGACCACTCGGTGTTGGACAGAGACTACTTAGTGTGCGACAGAGACTACTTAGTGTGGGACAGAGACTACTTAGTGTGGGACAGGGACTACTCTGTTTGGGATAGAGACCACTTGGTGTTGGACAGAGACTACTTAGTGTGGGACAGAGACTCTTTGGTGTTGGACAGAAACTACTTAGTGTGGGACAGATACTCTTCGGTGTTGGACAGAGACTACTTAGTGTGGGACAGAGACCCCTCGGTGTTGGAGGAAATCTAACATATTCAGCCAATAAGGATGGTCCAGTAGCGTTTTGCTGCAGAGGGACAGAGGAAGCTGTGCTCCATGACAGCAGGTGTGAGCTGTCACAGAGCGCAGTTGCGGAGCAGTGAGACAGAATTCATGGCAAAAGTTTAGATATTGCAGCGATCTGTGACAGATGTTGCTTCTCTATAGTTTAGTGGGTTCTGGTATATGAAAGAGGAGAAGGATGAATGACCAGCAGACAGATCAGCTGTTTAGCTGGAATATGGAAAGAGGAGACCCAGCAGCCGGAGTCTGACACCAAAGCGAGGGTTTTAAAAGCAAAGCTTCCTCTTTGAAGAAGATGAGCTGGGTCATGAGCTGACACTAAAAAGAAGTGTTTTTATCTTTTCGGCTTTGTTTTGGTTAGCGGTCTGCTTAGTGACGTAAGCTTCGGGATAGGGATGCACGTTTACCAAAATGTCTTTAACCGGCTATTGACACCTCTTAATGGTTAATAGCCAGTTAACCGGAAACCAACCACAACTCCACCCCCAACACACACAAACATTCGCCTCCTCTCTACGAATAATAACGCTATAATAATAACGCTTTTACCATCTACCTATCTATCTTCCTTTTAATATAATTCTGACGCACACCTAAAGTCCCACACTCATTACGTTTATGAACCAGAAGTAAAGGGAGAGTGGGATGACAGCTGGAATGTCCGTCAGAACGAGTTGCACAGCCGACCGTCTGAGATCAAATACACAGTGCTGCTTGTGATTGCGTGCTTATAAGCACAACCTGGAGGCCACGGTTTAAAAAAATTTGTTTTCTTACATTAAACTAAATAATTACACTGACATTTCAAATTAGGAGTCAGATACAAGGAGTGTCACGGCACACTGACCTGTTCCTGGTCTTGGTTCAGTTTGCGGCGCCGTGTCCTGCCCGGCTCAGCGCTCCGATGTGAGGCTTATTGTGTTCCACGAATGAAATAACTAAGAATAAACTGATCCAGCGCTGCCTTGTTGTCAACTGCTTCCTGTTTGGGCACATTTATTTGGTAATGTGGTAAGCTCATTTCTTCTTCTGCAGTCACCCAGTAAACATATTTGATAGCGGCGCTCTTGCACCCTCTGGTGGTATAAAATATATTGCACCTAGCGCACCAGAAGGACTTGAAGCGGTTAATCGGGAAAAACTAGTTTACCCGGTTAAAACGTTAATGGCAATTAACCGGTTAACTATGTATGTCCCTACTTCGGGAGGGGCGCTCAATTCTCAGCGTGTCCTGCTGAAGAGAGACATTGTGCAGTCTGGCTCACCGAAATCTTACGCCATACAGCGTGCCACCTTTCTGGAGTTCTCACAGTGTGACATGAACAATCCTGTGCACGGCCAAAAATCACACAGTGTCATCCAGGCCTAAGGGAGAACCCAGCCACCCCGTGGAGAAATCTCATTTCCAAGATCTCGTTCTTTCAGTCACTACCCAAAGCTCGGGACCATAGCTGAGTGTAGGAACGTAGATCCACCGGTAAATCGAGAGCTTCGCCCTCTGGCTCAGCTCTCTCTTCACCACGACAGATTGGTACAATGCCCGCATCACTGCAGACGCACCAATCTGCCTATCAATCTCACACTCTAGCTTTCCCTCACTCGTAAACAAGACCCTGAGATACTTAAATTCCTCCACTTGGGGCAGGACCTCATCCCTGACCTGGAGAAGGTGTTCTACCCTTTTCCTATTCAAGACCATGGTCTCGGATTTAGAGGACCTTTAAAATTTCTTCAGGAATTTTCTAGTAATCTCCATTCCATTCCATAGTGTAATGTAACACTTAACAAAGTAATCTGAGTCAGAAGAGGTGATAGTAGTTTTTATGTGTTATATGTAGGCATAGGTACCTTTGACATTTTAATCTATACGGTACCAATTCCAGGTACCTATGAATCAATACCGGTACTTAACTGTACCAGTTTTAGATACCTTTGAGTGTTTAATAACCATTTAAATTGATTTTAAATGAAATGTATTATTTTCCATATTTGATAAATATCATGATAAATAACAAACAACTGTTAGTATTTTATCATCGTAGTGTTGTACAAAGTTCTTGAATATGAAAACCTTTAACAACAACAGTTTCTAAATGACGCAAAAACAAACCCAGCTCTATGCCCTCTCTAATAACTCTGAGGAGGAGGAGACCATGTATCATAAACTACAAGTGAAACTAAAGCAAACTTTGATACCATACAACAGTTTGTATTATAATATTGTGGTGTTTCACTATCTAAACCCAGCCAGATGCCATACCTATCCCTAGTTATTTGGGTCCTGTCTCACCCTGTTCTTTCTTTTGTTATTTTAAGGAGGAAGCCCAAACTGCGCAGCATGTAAGTACTGACAGAAACATGTTCCCCTTTCTATGTGTTTACATCCATTTACCGTAGAATTTTTATGTTTTCACATATGTCCATGCAGATATATACCATGATCAAATTCTGCTCATTGATGCTAGATACACCAATTAGCTAAGAAATTATGATCACCAGCCTTAGGTTAGTTGGCCTTTAGACAATGCAACATTGTCAGGTGGAGGTGTCTTTTTAGCAGTGGTGTCTTATATGTAGTAGTCTTTGTAACATTGAATACGTTTACATGCAGCCAATATCCGGGTTATGATCGGGTTAAGGTCGGTATTCGGGTTTCTGAGTTGATCAGCATAACCCGTTTACAAGCATAAGTAGAAAGAGTTACCCCTAACTTGCATAACCCGATTTAAATGCAGACGCTGGGGTAGCGTCAGGACGTATGGACTACGTCAAGACGCAATATGTGTCATTTCCGGTTCTTCTTGTTCTGGTATCCGTGAAAACAACAACATGTTTCCCAGTTCGGAAGAGATAGCAACCGTGTTTGTTTGCGCTTTAGTGCTGGTATTGACCCACCAGCAGACAGATGAAGACAGAGGTTTCCTCGTCACTCCAAAAAGTGTGGTGCTGTGCCGCGACTCGCCATGTTGCTCCCAACTTGTTTACTTCCGGTGTTCTGGCGCATACAAGACATCTCGCTACTCAAAAGACCAAGATTCCTTGCGAACAGAGCATGCACAGAACACACGCTTTGATGGGGATATCCCGATATGCGTTTACACGACCAAACATTCGGGTTAGAAAAGGGTTACCCCAGGTGTAGGAACCTGAGCATATCCGGGCTTTTCGTGGTGTTTACATGGCCGTGCGGAACCGGGTTATTGTGAATATTCGGGTTTTAAAAGGGTTACTGGCTGCATGTAAATGCACTCTATGTAATCTCTATTAGGTCACATTCTTTTCTGGTTAGGATTTATTTTAATGGGTCTCTTTTGGTAGCCTGGTCAGCCATGCCAATGTGTCCTTATGGGAAGCAAAAGGCCTGGTAACGCCCCCATTCAAATAACCCCACCCCCTGAGAATTCTAACCGAGCCAATCAGCGCTGAGCAGCGAACGTCACCCACCGCGACACAGAGTTTATGAGCTGTCATAAACAATGGCTATGATGTAGCTCATCACCACCAGTGTGTGAATGTGTGGGTGAAAGAGTCACTGAGGTGTAAAGTGCTTTGTAGTCCTCTGACCTTACAAGGGCAGGCAATTTGTTGGTTACTTGATTTTCATTGCATTAGATTTGCACAGATAAGGTCAGATCATTTTATTTTAGTTTTCAGACCTGACTTTTGACCTCTGAACCCTCTCTAGACATTTTTGATGTATTGAAAATTTGACTGCTGTTGAATAGGTTGAACTGTGTTGAGGGCATGGCAGACCAGTGAAATAGTTAGTTTGGTGGCAGATATATCCAGGGGGTCATGGTTGTCATAACATAATGGTGACGTCTAAATTAAAATGACTTCCCTCAACTAAGTAGGAAAGAATCTAAAAAGCATCAGCAGCACACATGAACTTATCTTCATTTGTCTTCCATTTTTAAGCAGGCTGCTGGTGCCGGATTCGTTGCTGACTGGTCGGCAGATTTTGGTTCATTAGCAACAAATGGAGATGCTGTTGCTACCCAAGGTGCTCCAGCTGAAGGCCTGGAAGGGGAGCTGGGCAGCCCTCAGGTTGGGGCTCAGGGCTGGCAGCCAGGTGGAGACACAACTACATCTACGCAGAGCAGTTATCCCAAAGCAGTGGAAGATGAGGTTAGCAGATGGGAATCTTCAATTAACTCAAACAGTTGCTTCTCTGCACCCGGGACTGAAAAAGATGAAACTCACAAGGTGGATGCAGACAGTAACAGAATGGGCCAAGAAAATCGTAGGAAATCCACTCCAGGACTTATTTTCACTAATGAGTTTGGTGAGGAGTTTGAGGAGAGCACAGGAGACAGAGGAGACAAGTGGTCGAGGTCTCTCGATGGGTCTGGTTCTGAGTATGAGACTGCTGAAGAGTGGGGTGATGGTGGTCAGGGTTGGATGAGTGCCGAAGATGAACTTTCATATAGAGATCAAGACGCAATCACACCCTCAGAAGAAGAGGGACACATATCAGCAGGTCTTCCTCAAACAGAGACTATTTCACCTGAAGGCGATGGTTTGGAGGAAGACCTGAGACCAGTATCTAATCTGACACCAGTTATCAGACGTCTTTATGACCCTCCAGACCAAGACGGAGAGCAACATTTGTCTGCTAGAACAGAGATGTTTTGTTGTAAATTAAATCCAGATCCACTTCCTGGATCCCAGATAGGACTTGGATCTAAATCAGATCTGTTTGCCGAATCCCAGAATGGACTCTGGTCTGAATCGGATCTGTTTGCTGGATTCCAAAGAGGACCCGGGTCTGAATCGGATCTGTTTGCTGGATCTGAGAGTGGACTCAAATCTGAATCTGATCTGTTTGCTGGATCCGAGAGTGGATTCAGGTCTGAATCGGATCTGTTTGCTGGATCCCAGAGTGGACTCAGGTCTGAAAGGGATCTGCTTGCTGGATCCAACAGTGGATTCAGGTCTGAATCAGATCTGTTTGCTGGATCCCAAAGAGGACCCGGGTCTGAATCGGATCTGTTTGCTGGATCCCAGAGAGAACCCGGGTCTGAATCTGATCTGTTTGCTGGTTCCCAAAGAGGACCCAGGTCTGAATCGGATCTGTTTGCTGGATCCCAAAGCGGACCTGGGTCTGAATCAGATCTGTTTGCTGGATCCCAAAGCGGACCTGGGTCTGAATCAGATCTGTTTGCTGGATCCCAAAGCGGACCTGGGTCTGAATCAGATCTGTTTGCTGGTTCCCAAAGAGGACCCAGGTCTGAATCGGATCTGTTGGCTGGATCCCAAAGCGGACCTGGGTCTGAATCAGATCTGTTTGCTGGTTCCCAAAGAGGACCCAGGTCTGAATCGGATCTGTTTGCTGGATCCCAGAGAGAACCCGGGTCTGAATCGGATCTGTTTGCTGGATCCCAGAGAGGACCCGGGTCTGAATCGGATCTGTTTGCTAGATCCCAGAGAGAACCCGGGTCTGAATCTGATCTGTTTGCTGGTTCCCAAAGAGGACCCAGGTCTGAATCGGATCTGTTTGCTGGATCCCAAAGCGGACCTGGGTCTGAATCAGATCTGTTTGCTGGATCCCAAAGCGGGCCTGGGTCTGAATCAGATCTGTTTGCTGGTTCCCAAAGAGGACCCAGGTCTGAATCGGATCTGTTTGCTGGATCCCAGAGAGAACCCGGGTCTGAATCGGATCTGTTTGCTGGATCCCAGAGAGGACCCGGGTCTGAATCGGATCTGTTTGCTGGATCTGAGAGTGGACTCAAATCTGAATCGGATCTGCTTGCTGGATCCGAGAGTGGATTCAGGTCTGAATCTGATCTGTTTGCTGGATTCCAGAGTGGACTCAAATCTGAATCGGATTGGTTTGCTGAATCCCAGAGAGGACCTGGGTCTGAATCGTATACGTTTGCTGGATCCGAGAGTGGATTCAGGTCTGAATTTGATCTGTTTGCTGGATCCCAGAGTGGACCCGGGTCTGAATCAGATCTGTTTGCTGGATCCAAGGGTTTGTTTTTTTTCCAGTCTGATCCATTTGCTGAATCTTCAGGAGACGGTGGGGTGTTCTCTGGCACAGGAACCAGTGGGTGGGATTCAGACCCTTTTGCTAACTGCTACTCGGAGGTCTCCTCAGGATCTCAGTCGTGCAACGCACCCTTCTTAGATCTTAAGGACACTTCTATCCTCAAATCTTCTGCCACTCAAACAAAGGGTGGAATGGCAACAGAAGAAATGAAAGACATGTCAAAAATCCTCCGAGAGCCAGAGCATTCAGACATGTCTGAAGATGAGACTGCAAACCGGAGATTTGAGAAGTTGTACAAAGAGCTAGAAACAGAGAAGGAAGAGGTACTGACCTTCCTCCCTTCGTTCCTTGATAGATTAGTATAGACTAGTGTAGAGGTTCAAACGGGATGCCCCGTTCTTGTACATGACCCTCACCTGGTTCCCGGTCTGACCCCATCCCTCGCTGTTCCATGTCTCAGTGCATGTGGGGGGTGGGTAGTGCCCAGTGACATCCTGTCAACATGTAGAGCTGTTTTAGCCTGATTCCATAAACATGTCCCTCCTGATGTCCTAGTGTGTCTCACTGTCCTGCCACGTCTCCTGCAGCTTTTAATTGTGATTTTATTTCTTAAAACATTTTCAAATATTTATTCTGACCGTCATTTGAACTAATTTCCCTACCTTTGCTTCATGCTACCTGAAGGATGCTTCTGCTCCATCATTTTTTGCTGATTTTGACCAGATGGTGAGTTTTACAATCATTACTTTAATGGTAACAAGTAACTGATCCTGTTTGGTGTTTTAACTTAACTTCTGGAGATGCAAACAGAACAGAACAGATGTGTTTGGGAGGAATTGAAACAGGAAGACCATGAGCTGATTTAGGATCAAACTGTGATTTATGAAACATGCAAGCAGTCATTTAGGAGAAAACAGTCTCCACTGGCACAGCCACATATGAGGACAGCTTCACATGTGTGGTGGTTTTCTTTTCATAAAAGAAAAAAGGCAAAAGTGAAACGACAGAACCTCCCGTTACATCAGAAACACAAGCTGCTGATGGAGAAGACCCACCTCCATCAAGTCCTGCTGCAGAAGACGAGTGGCGGGGTCCTGCTGCTGCTGCTGCTGAGGCCGTTGTGACTTCATCTGTGGACGGAGAAGTAACAGGAACTCGAGCTGCACCTGCTGGTGAGAAAGAGGAACAGCAAGCTCCTTCTGCTGAAGAACACAAAGCCTCAGATGAGTTACAAGATCAAACACCTTCTGTAAGTTTTACTGAAAATCATCATCATTACCATCATCATCAGCATAATCATCATCATCACAGTCACCATCATCAATATCATTACCATCGTCATCAGCATAATCATCATCATCATCATGCGCATAATCATCATCACAGTCACCATCATCAATACCATCATCATCATCATCATTAGTACCATCATCATCATCATCATCATCAATTCCATCATCATCACTATCACCATCATCTTCATCATCAATTCCATCATTATCATCATCATCACCATCATCATCATTATCACCACCATCATCATCATCAGTCACCATCATCATCATCGTTATCACTACCATCATCATCATCAGTCACCATCATCATCATCACTATCACCATCATCATCATCATCATCAATTCCATCATCATCATCATCATCATCAATTCCATCATCATCACTATCACCATAATCATCATCATCATTAATACCATTATCATCATCATCATCGTCATCATCACCATCGATTCCATCATCACTATCACCATCATCATCATCATCATCATCATCATCATCACCATCATCATCATCATCATCATCGTCATCATCATCATCGTCACTATCACTACTGTAAGAGTTGGTAAATTGAGTGCTTTAAGAGCTTAATTTATTACTTCTGCTTATGACCAATAAGCTGTGATACTCTATATAAATATAGAACATCAACCTGCTTGGTCTTTGGATGTTTAATCAGAAGATTCTAGGATTCTTTGTTTGTTCAGGGATTGTAGAACACTTCGTCTTGATTCAAGGAAAGAGTCAGGTTTATAAAAGTAAGAATTTATTTTCCAAACAATTCAAACATGGCAAGTTAACTAATATTACTGTGAGTGGATGGATCTAGGTGGATGGATTGTGATCTATGGTGCCTATGTGTAAATATGACGTTATCAGAACTTTCGTATCTAGAAGAACTGAGTTCTGGGTGTAAAAGGGAAGAATTTGGTTTGTGTTAAGCTATGAAGTTGATTTTTGTCAAAAAGGCGTCAGACACAATCTGTCATGTCTACGTACCCCAAGTGGAGACTCTTTTGGATCCGAGATGTCAGGGGGTCGGGTGACCCCAAGGTACCAAAGTCCGTAGGAAAACCGCAGTACAACCAGGTCAGTCCAGAGTCATCTCCAGGTTACAACAGGTTGTAATTAGTTTGCGTCTTGAATGGACTCTTAAGGAATCTTGCATCAGCTTTGTTCTGCAGGAACCGTTTGCTGTGTCAGCAGTAGGCAGCTTTTATCAGGGTTTTGGCAGCTTGCCGTCCCAAAACATTCTCTAGAACTGAATGCTGAGTGATGGAAAGCTGGAATGCGACTGCAGAGTCACCACAGTGATACTGTTTTAATATTTTCATATTTCCCACTGATTTACTAACAAATCAGAATTGGCCATGTAAGAAAAGTTTTACCAAGAACCTCAGAAAACACACCTTCTTGAGATACCGGATGCTCTGATCTGGGGTAAAGAAATATCTGTGTGTCATGAATTTTACTTAACTTTAATTTGTTCTTGTGTTTGAGTGCATGTGACGATTGCCTTGTCATATCAAACATTACTGATTACCATATATATAAATCATTCAATGTAATACTTCATTTCATTTCAATAATTCAAGCATAGATTAATGAAACATTATTATTATTATTCATATAACATTTGTTAATTTTGTTTCATGAAAACGTTCACTTTATTGAGATAGTAGGCACTCCTGCGGTGTTATCAGGGCAGGCTTTGTTTGGGAACACAGGCTGACAACGTGTTCCTCCTGAAATGTCAACAAGGTTGCAGTATCCTTCTGGGCTTTTAGGAAGATAGAGCGTAAAATCCACCTTAGAGGATGGGACGCATGTCATCTTCATCGCCATCACTACCATCATCATCACTATCACTACCATCATCATCACTACCATCATCATCACCATCATCATCATCATCATCATCATCAATTCCATCATCATCACTATCACATCATCATCACCATCATCATCATCATCATTAATACCATCATCATTATCACCATTATCATCATCAATTCCATCATCATCACTATCACCATCATTAATACCATCATCATCAATTTCATCATCACTATCACCACCATCATCATCGTCATCACTATCACTACCGTCATCAACACCATCATCACCACCGTCATCATTATTACAATCATCGCTATCACCACCATCCTCATCATCAGTTCCATCATCATCTTCACTATCACCATCATCGTGAGCTGTGGTGGCCTCTTTGGAGGCTGCCATCAGCCAGCACACTGCTGCCAACCACCTAACATTCTCTCTGTGTTGATGATAAAATTTAGCTTGATGTAAATTCAGAGTTTAAAGTTTCTGTATTGTTTCTAATGTTAATGTTAGTTTAATGTAATGTTAGTTTCCTGAATTGATGTGTTTAATCTGTTTTTCCTCCGAAGCCCACAAATGGAAGTCCATGCTCTAAGGAGCCCGAGACTGCTGAGGTAAGTAGAACTCAGTAACGTTCTCTGTATTGGATGGAAGTGAGGAGTGGCAGTACTGAGTCCTAGTTCTATTACAGCGCTGGTTAAAGCAGATCCTGGTATTCATGTAACATCCAGAATATCTTTTTCATTCACTCAACAGATTGCTCCTGCTGATGAGACAACTTCTTCAACTGAAGCAACTTCATTGGTAAATATTCCTTAACATCATTGAGATGTTGACCAGACCGGAATGGGACTCAAGACATTTACTCAGACAAATTTAAACCTCAAAATATTAATACATCACCAGCCCTCATCAGATGCAGTGATTTATGATAAATATCAGTGGTCAAAGTGAACAGAGTGATCAGAACCTTGGTCTGGTTCTTCAGATCACATCTTTGTTTTCAGTAGACCTCACTGTGTCCAGATAACAAGAACACACTGGATACGTTTCAGCTGAACAGGGTAGACTGTCTGCTTCTGGATGGAAATGAGCTAATCTGGGTGAAGCGGATCAAGTATCTCAAGGTGAAATTCACTAGTGAAGGTAGAATGAAGGTACAGAGGAGTGGACTGGGGCTTGGTCTTCAGCCATCTAAACCGTTCTGTTGTGGTGAAGAGCTGAGCCAAAACTAGAAGCTGTAGAGTTAGGCAAGGCAGCTTTATTTGTATAGAACAACTCAAACACAGGCAATTCAAAGTGCTTTAAAGAATCAAGAACCGCAAACATTTACCCACCAGTTCAAAATGTACCTCCCACACCATCGCCCTCATTCACCTACTGTTGGTAGAAAGTGTCCGCGTTCCATCCCATGAATGAAAACCAGAACATTCGTACGAACGGCCAAAATCCTGAGTTATGAAACTTGCTGTGGCCTCTCGTACAACCTGCTGATGATAAATCCCACCTGTGCGTACCCAGGTCTAATGTTTATTCAGTCATTTACATACAGAAACACCCTCATTACCATATTTGGTCACACCACATCCATGAGGGGAACGCCTGAGATCTTAAGGAAACTAAAACAGAAACATCAGTGACAGCGAGATGGAGGCTCTAGCTGCTGAAGTAGAAGTTCTCTCAGCTCAGGAACCAGTAAAAGACAAAACGCTGCCTGGAGAAAGTGTCAGAGGTGGGAAGCGCGGTCGGACAGAGGAGAGGTTCCAGTCGGAAATAAAACAGGAAAACATGACCTCAGATAAGAATCTTGTGTCTGTTCTAGTCTTGTTAGATCTCCGTGCTGCCTTTGACACAGTTGATCACAATGTTCTTTTAGAAAGGCTTGAACATGTTGTAGGGATCAAAGGTACAGCGCTAGGCTGCTTTAAATCCTACCTGTCTGATTGATATCATTTTGTAAATGTACATGACAAATCTTCATACTCCAGGGTTACTTGTGGAGTACCACAGGGTTCAGTGCTTGGACCAAATCTTTTTACTATATATATGTTTCCAATTGGTAAAATCATTAGACAGCATGGGATAAACTTCCACTGTTATGCTGACGATACTCAGTTATCTTAGGTGTGTTCTTGCTGAGCGTTATTTCTAATTCCATTTTGTCGTTCTTTTATAAAACACAGAAACGGTTTTGTTACCTGTTATTGACGCTACAGTTTCGCCGACGGCTGCCGGCTTCTTCAGGCTGACGCTGATGGTGGCGCGTCACTTCCTTCTCTGTATATCTGCAGGCAGCAGAGGACGTTGTCGCCCTCTACTGCCCACTCTCCCCTCTCCGACGATGCAGTCCCATGCATGGTCCAGCGTGTAAACTCCGTCGTCCCTGTTCATGGTCCCACATCCACGTCTCCTTATCTCGATTGCTTCCTTATCGGATCATAACCACTGAACAACAAAAATACAAAAGATGGATCAAGGAAGCAATCGAGTTAAGCCATCCTCCACGACTCACTGGGGATCGAGAAGACAGAGCAGACACACACACACACACACACACACACACACACACACACACACACACACACACACACACACACACACACACACACACACACACACACACACACACACACACACACACACACACAAGTAATGTGTCTATAGTTATATTGTGATGTCTTAGTAAATATTGTATTTGGTTGAGAGTTAAACTTTATTGTATTTATCCTAGTGGATCTATAATTAAACGGATAAACTAGTATTAGCACATCAAAAGTCAATGAAAACAAAAAGTTATTATCAGGAGAGAGAGAATGTATTAGTGGTTCCCTTAAGATCATTGCGGTCGGCTGACCTGAAATTGCTTATCGTCCCTCGCACCCGATTTAAGATTCGTGGTGATCTGGCTTTTCAAGTCCTTGCACCCTCTCTCTGGAACCAGCTCCTGCTCACAAACAGTCCCCATCACTGGCAGTCTCGGTTAAAGCTCATTTTTATAGGATGGCCTTCTCCTAATGCTTTTGGTTTCTGTTTTTTATTCTTTTTTTATTTCTTTTTACTACTTAATTAAATTTTTTTTTATGTTAATGTAATCTCATTTGCATTTTATTTTTCTCACTAATGTCTATGTTATTTTTGTTTTCAGTGTTTTTATGACTCGCTACCACATTTTTCTTTGTAACTTTTCCTGTTAATCTCCTTGGACCCCCTTTGAGGGTGGTGGACCGCACTATATAAATAAAGCATGATGATGATGATGATGACCACTTTCCACACTCGACTACTGTCTTCAACAATTTCTCTCTTAATTGCATTGTCTCAACTACAGTGGGGCAAAAAAGTATTTAGTCAGCCACCGATTGTGCAAGTTCTCCCACTTAAAATGATGACAGAGGTCAGTAATTTTCATCATAGGTACACTTCAACTGTGAGAGACAGAATGTGAAAAAAATCCATGAATTCACATGGCAGGATTTTAAAAGAATTTATTTGTAAATCAGGGTGGAAAATTAAGTATTTGGTCACTTCAAACAAGGAAAATCTCTGGCTCTCACAGACCTGTAACATCTTCTTTAAGAAGCTTTTCTGTCCTCCACTCGTTACCTGTATTAGTGGCACCTGTTTGAACACATTATCTGTATAAAAGACACCTGTCCACAGCCTCAAACAGTCAGACTCCAAACTCCACTATGGCCAAGACCAAAGAGCTTTCGAAGGACACCAGGAAAAGAATTGTAGACCTGCACCAGACTGGGAAGAGTGAATCTACAATAGGCAAGTAGCTTGGTGTGAAAAAATCAACTGTGGGAGCAATTATCAGAAAATGGAAGACATACAAGACCACTGATAATCTCCCTCGATCTGGGGCTCCACGCAAGATCTCATCCCGTGGGGTCAAAATGATCATGAGAACGGTGAGCAAGAATCCCAGAACTGCCATGTGAATTCATTAATTTTTTTTCACATTCTGTCTCTCACAGTTGAAGTGTACCTAGGATGTAAACTACTGACCTCTGTCATCATTTTAAGTGGGAGAACTTGCACAATCGGTGGCTGACTAAATACTTTTTTGCCCCACTGTATATTGGAGTGTTTACTGTGTGAAGAGCCTTGAGACGACTCTTGTCATGATTTGGTGCAATAGAAATAAACTGGAATTGGATGGATGGATGAATTGATGGACGGATGGATGAATAGAGGTTAGTGAGTTTGATGAAAGCTGGGTTCTCCTCCCAGGAGAAGATGCCGATCCCCTCTGTGGTTATTGAACCTGCCTCCAGTAACGAAGGTGATGATGACCATGACGCTGACATCATCTCACCTACGATAATAGGTGGTAACGTTGTGACAGGTGAGCATGCCAGCATCACACACATGAGTGCTTCTGGAGGAGCTTCAGGACTTCCTGCTGACTTTCTTTATAAGGTAAGCCTGTCTTCTTCTAACAGCAGCCCATAGAACGGGATCTCCTGTAGTTTGGGTTAGAACCATAACGGAAACTTTTCCATCCTGCAGGTGGAGACCATGCATGATTTTGAGGCTGCTAATTCAGATGAGTTGGACCTGAAGAGAGGAGATGTGGTTCTGGTTGTTCCTACAGCCTCACTGGAGGATCAGGTGAGCGCAGGTGCTGCAGCGTAGCTGTTGTGTTCCTCACCTGGTAAGCCTCACTGATGATGATGTTTCTGCTGCAGGATGCCGGCTGGCTCACTGGGATTAAAGAGAGGGAGTGGATAACACTCGGCACCGGGGCTCAGAGAGGACTGTTCCCTGAAAACTTTATCCAGCGTTTGGAGTAACGACACCTGTCCATGAAATAAGGAACAAGTGACTAAATTCTGTAATCAGGTTGTCTAGTCAGCATGTAGCTAAGTGAACCCATGAGAGAAAGCTCCCACAGCGGTGTGATGCTGCAGAGTCAGAACCAGTCCTTAGGACGTCCCCAGACTTGACTCTTATTTCTAAGCATGATGTAAACGTGTGTTTCACCCTCTCTGCTAACTACATGTTTCAGTGTTAAAATAGTCACGTGAAAATATGAAGATTGATGTTAGAAAGAAATCTGGATGGTTTAGAAGCTGTTGTAAAGATTGTTCCAACGAACTGGTGCCGTTCTCTGAAAGTGCTTCTCAGTGTGAATGAAAACTGTTTATTGGTTCTCACCATCGTCATGATTAGGTTCTAATATTTAATACTTTTCTGTGTCATTGATCTAAGTGTGTGTGGTCATCAGTGTTTCATTTGTAGACATTATTCTGTCTGGATTTATGAAGAAATTGGTGCAAAGCAGGCAGAAAATGTGACTTTTACTTTGAAAAATGAAAAAAGTCTGACATTTTTCAAAGAAAAAAATGTGAACTAAGCAAATAAAAAAGCATCTGCACCATCTAGTATGCACCCATTTTCTGGCTAAAATAATCCCAAGTAAAGAAACCAGAACATATTATTAACATCAGAACCAAGACCCAATCACCGTCGGCAGGAGCGGACATCCTTCCTGCTTTCAGCCGGAACAGCAGCATCAGAACCAAAGGTGAAAACCTGAAGGAGCCTGCGTCTGAAGAAGAAGAAACCATCTTTTATGTACCGCTTCTCAAGACAAAATCAAAAGGCACTTCACAAGAACAATAAAAAAATGAAATAAAGACATTTCAAAATTACTAAAATATAATAAAAAATGGGAAAAATAAAATTTCTGAAAAAAAAAATGTAAGGGAAGGGAGAGAAAATGTATAAGAAAGAGGAAATCAGTGGAACCCGGGAAAGGCGGAATAAGAGCAGCGGATGGTGTTGAAGGCCCCACCAAAGCCTGAACAGGTGAGTTTAAAAGAGACCACTGATCTCTGAGGATCTCAGTCTGATCTTCATTCAGCTGTAGAAAGTTCCCAGCCATCCAGGTTTAATAGTCTAAGCAGGTGTGGAACAGCTGCAGCTTAGACATCTCATGGGAATTAAAGGAGATGTACAGTTGGATGTCATCTGCGTAAAGATGGTAGGAGATTCCTTTAAAGGAGCTCAGGATGTGCTGAGGAGGAAGAGCAGAGGCCCCAGCACAGAACCTTGTGGGACACCATGGGAGGTGGTGGAGGACCTAAACTTGGAGACAACCACAAAGAAGCAACGCTCAGACAGATAGATCTTCAGATGCTTCTTCAGGTCTTTCCCGTCCACAGCTGAAAGTGTTTGCACCTGAACTGACCCGCTCTGACCTGAACCTACACTGACTTGTATAAAGTAGCTGCTTCTCTAATTATTGATTCCCTATATTATTATAATTTCATTGTTTATTTCTTAATTCTAATTTAGCTTATTTATTTGTTCTTGCACCAAGTACCGCAGCCATTTCCTGATGTGATTCCCGCACATATGGATATAAAACCTTCTGGTTCTGATTATGAAAAATAGACCCCTCTTAGGTATACTTCGTCTTCCCAGAACTTTGGCCAGAGCTCAATCTGAAGACTTCATAGAATAATTCCTAAAACACAGAAAATGTTTTAAAGATTCAGTGGTCACACAGGATCTCCATCAGAACCGAACCCAACCACAGGTTGGGCCAACATTTTATCCTGCTTCCTGGACCAGGTGACCAGATTTACAATGGTTTTCTCTATGTTTAATGCTCCTTCTGTCGTCCTGAAAAAAAGGATGTAAAGCTCTCTAAACCAGTCATCTGCTCTACTTTGTGTCTGCTTCAATGACATCATTATGGTGAGACGAACATTTGTAGTCCTACGCATCTTTTCACACAAAACCTACAGTAAGTTTTGCTGCCTGCAGAAAGTCAGGACTTAACATAAAAATGTGTTTAATCTGTGACACATATCACTCAGGATTTATCCTCTCATAGACTTGCATTCATTTTGTTAGGGTTTGGAGCCCCTTTGTCTGGAAGTGAAAGGGGTCTCTACTGTGGGGTTTTGGAGAGAAAGGGGCAGTACCAGGATGTGGTGCATGTCCTGTCCTCTGATCTCAAAAGTCCTGACAGATTCTGAGCCTTAAACAAGATTAAAGGAAATCCTCTCCAGGCTTCAGCTGCTCACCGTTTCAGGAATTCATCCCGACTGAAGCGACGTTTTTTTTTTGTGAAGGACCAAACTCTGAGACGAAGGTAAGCATTTTATTTATCTGTTTATGAATCTAGTTTGATGTTAGTTTAGGTTAGTTGTTACCTGAGATTACCTGTCTGAACCTACAGAATCCAAAACCAGATAAAGAGAAAAGTCTTCATTCAGTTTTTATTCAACCTCACAGATCTGTGTGTGTGTGTGTGTGTGTGTGAGAGAGAGAGAGAGAGAGAGAGATTGGCTCAGGGGTCAGGACTTCACCCTGTTATCATCTGGTTACTGTCTGACAGTCAGACTTGGTGTCTGAGTGTTTTTAAAAGAACATCAGTTTTAATAACCCTGTTTAACACCATCAGCAGCATCGTCTCTCCTGCCTCTCCTACAGCCTCCATCCACTCTGTTACAGACTGTGAGAACTTTCTGTCTTTCTTTGTGGACAAAGTCAATAAGGTTAGATCTAGCATCTCTCCTTCAGCCTTATCTCCGCCTCTCCCGATTCCAACCCGGACCATTATCCTAGATAGCTTTGCTCCTGTTTCTTTGCCTGATTTAACCAAACTAGTTAACTCTATGAAGACCTCTGCATGCCCCCTCCACATCTTACACTCATCTTTGTTTAAAAGTGCTTTTCAGTCCATCGGTCCCAGCGTGCTCTCTATAATTAATGCTTCTCTGGTTTCTGGTCAGGTCCCTGCTTACTTTAAAAACGCTGTAATCCACCCGCTTCTTAAAAAAACTGAGTCTTGACCCCTCTCTTGATGAACATAACATCTATGATAGTTTCCAGTCAGGTTTTATTTGTGCAGACCTACATAGCCCTGCTCTAGACCAGGGGTGTTCAATTCCAGTCCTGGAGGGTCGGTATCCAGCACGTTTTAGTTTCCACTCTGCTTTAACACACCTGATTTCAGTCAGCGGGTAATTAACAGGCTTCTGTAGAGCCTGATGAGCAGGGCCACCTTAACCAGCTGATAGGCCCCAGGGTAGAGAGGCTCAGTAGGCCCCTCTTGGGGGAATGCAGGTGTGCACTGGTGGAGGAGGTGCTCTGGATAGCTATTTTAGTCAGGTGATTGTATTATATTCTTGTAAGTGGTTGTCCTTCCTTTTCTTTTTCTGTCCCTGAAACCCTTATTCATGCATTCATCACATCACAAATCCACCAATACAACAGTAGCTGGTGTCCCATCCAAAACCTTCACCAAACTTCAACACATCCAGAATCTCCTAACCCACATCTCTCTTGTCTATTCAACACCTCCTTTGGCTTCTTCTCACTCACAGCATCACAAGTCCTTCAAAACTTGGCCCCTCCTACCTCTCTGACCTGCTCCACCACCGTGCCCCATCCCACTCCCTCCCCCACCTATGACCGTCTGAGTTTGCCTGGGTTAGGGTAGGGGTCAGACGGACCGGAACCTCTGAAGATACAGCTGTTCTCCCTCCGGCAACTTGAAGTGAGGAGTTGTGACACGTCTGTCTTTTATTCTTTAGTTTGTGCTCCGAACATCAGCACTGATCTAAAAGGTTTTCTCCATTAAAACGTTGCTATGAATGAATGAATGAATGAATGAATGAATGAATGAATGATTTTATTCACTTCATCATTTCTTTACCTGACAAAAACAGTTATACAGATCACCTCCTCCTCCACCCTTCATTTCAAGTTTCCCTACATCCAGAGCAGCACACCCTGAAATGATCTAAATTGTTTGATTGGTCAGCTCATGGTCCAGAGGTCACACGGGAGATGTAGGTCATCTATAATTTGGATCAATTAGCAGCTAAGCTGAATGACTGAAAACCTGACAAATAATAAAACTGCATTTTTGTGTTTGTTTAACCAAAAATGATGGGCCCCTAAACCTCATAGGTCCCTAAACTTCATAGGCCCCTAAACCTCTTAGGTCCCTACATCTCATGGGTCGCTAAACCTCATAGGCTCCTTGGTCAGTAGCTGGACGTAACATGCAGCAGTTCCATCAGGGTTATCCTTGGAAACCTTAAAGCAGGCTTTGTTAAGTTGAGATGGTTAATGTAACATATTTACCCTCAGAGCAGTGTTTCCCAAGCCTGGTCCTCAGGGACCACCATCCTGCTTGTCTTTCATGTTGCCCTTTCAAACACCAGTTTGTCTCTGCTGCCACACACCTGACTTGAATGTGTGATTAACCGGTATCTGCAGCTCTTGACGTCCTCCTGAGTAGCCAATGTAAATCAGGTGTGCTGCAGCAGAGACATGGAAAACATGTAGGACAGTGGTCCCTGAGGTCCAGGGTTGGGAAACACTGCCTTAGAGGAGGTAGACGGTACTTCTTCCAACGTGGTTGCTCTCCAGGAGAGGTCAAAGATTGGAAGCAACTTTTACAGTTTAGTCCAAAGTCAAACATCACATCAGTAGTAATGAAAAAGCTCAGAAAACTTTCAGTTAAGCAAAATCCCAATTTCAAAAAACTCCAAATGATTTTAAAGGCATAAACATTGATCTTAGTTCTGCCTTAAGCTAAGTTTTTTTACTTTGACTAAAGTACGACTTGTTAAAATGCTCCACACCAAACAAGTCAAAGTATTTTGTGTTTATTTTCTCATGAACCACCGCTAGTTTGTTGCACCTGAACTCAGTAAACAAAGTGTTTATGCACCAAGTAGAGCGTAAACATGAATACAAGCTAACCATGACATTCACCCCCTGCAGGTCGACAGGATGCAGCCTACCTGGTTGCTAGGGGCATGTCTCTGGGTGCTATGTATACCTGTGGCTCATACAGCTACCTTTAAACTTGCTCTTGTTGGCCCATGGTCATGTGACCCGATGTTCTCCAGAGCAATGGCAACAGCTGCGGCTAACTTAGCACTGGCTCGGCTGCATAGCGACGGCGATGTGAGTCGAGGATACTGGTACGATGTGAAGCTGCTCAATGAGGACTGCTCAGCCTCCAAAGGTTTGTTAACCAACCAGAGAATAACCAAAAACATTCATAAGCAGTAAAGTTGGCAGACCAATGAAACATCATAGTTTGCCTCAGTTTGTTATCCTGATCAGAACAATTCACACAGATGAAATGTGATCTTTTTTCAGCCCTCACTGAACTCGGGGAGATGGAGGGTTATGGCCATGCATACATTGGGCCCTTTAGCCCCGCCCTCTGCCATGCTGCATCTTTGTTTGCCCAGCATTGGGAGGCGGGTCTTGCTTCTCCAGGCTGTCTGGACGCTGACTGGCCAAATCTGCCTCCCATCACTCCTCCTACCAGAGTCCTCTTCACTGTGCTCAGATTCTTTAGCTGGGCGCACGTTGCAGTCATCTCAGGTGAGAGTACAGCACCATCATGGTGTAGATGGCCCTGCCAGCTGGGACATGAGATTATGGGATGCTTAAGAACAGTGTTAAAGTATCCTGTTTCATCATGCATCTCCTATCTAGATGTGTCATTTTACTGAACTTTTACAGATCTGCCATAACGTGTTAGAGCTCGAGGTTTTTCTAGGTCCAGGTGGACTGATACTCTAAGCAACTGTCTGACTTCAATGCCTTCTACATTCATTCATATGGGGTTTGTGACTTGTGTTGCCACAATAGTAGTAGTTAACAGGAAATCGCTTCATTTTCATAAAGTCCAATGTCCTATGACCCCTTAAAATCAAAATGATATAGGTGTATTGATAAGGCAAACTTGTCAAGTCAGGTTTATTTATAGGGCGCTTATAAAACAGCATGCTAGCTGACCTTAGTGCTGCACAAAACCATCAATATGCATAAAAAAGGATGACATCAAATACAAAACGGGTAAAAAAAACGACAACAATCTAAACACTTAAAAAGCAGTAGTTGTAAAATACACATATAGACACGGGTATAAAGAATAAACTCAATCCCAGACGTCCAACCAAGGCATCAGTAGGGCCTGAGATCACACGGGATTATGCGTAGCATTCTGGGATGTGGTGGGCATGTTGGTAGCCTCACAAGTGGAAAAAAAACAGTGAACACCAGAGAAAAAGCAGATTTGTGGAAAGAAAGTGTTAAGCAACATGTTAAAATCCTCAAAAGGATGCAGAATATACAGGGATGATAAATAGAGATGCCAGGGACCGTTGTGAACAAGATCAGCATTAGAAACGATTCGGATCCATGTGAAAGACCCAAAACTGGAGCACCGACAACAAGTTGTTGCTGCTGCAGTTCTGCATAGCAGACATTTTCTGTTATCTTGTTTGTGGTGTAAGTTGATGTAAACATTAGAAGACAAATGTTCGATTTGCTGTTTTTTTCTAGTAAAACCTTTAAAACTGTTGTCCCATAGAAGTGTAGCAGGAGAAGTGTAAGGTGTAAACCTTTACCTTGGGAACAAGTTTTAAGTTTCCTACGGTTATTGAATGCATCAGAGCATGTGGCGATCCTAAGCCAATCAGGAGCTAGGAATGGTTTTAAAGCATGCCCTGGCTTTTCTTCCATCAGACATGCAGGGAAAAGCCAGACTGATCCCACATTGCCGCTACTGCCTTTGGGTGCTGACGAGCGGTGGCGCCGCCATCTTGGATCGGTCGATCTCCCCCACCCACCCATCATTTCAAAACTGCATTTTGCGTTTACTTGTGTTATCTTTGACTAATGGTTAAATGTGTTTGATGATCAGAAACATTTTGTGTGACAAACATGCAAAAGAATAAGAAATCAGGAAGGGGGCAAATAGTTTTTCACACCACTGTATGACAGAGGAGCAGAAACTACTACTCAGCCATTTTAATAAACAATATATACAGTATAATTTTTATAGATTACAACAGAAATGTTTGTGTAATTCTTATACATATAGTGTTTAGGGATGGGTACCTTTGACATTTGAATCGATCCGGTACTAATTCCCGGTACCTACAAATCGATATCGGTACTTAACGGTACCAATTTTCGATACTTTTGAGTGTTTATTATTTTAATTCTCTTTTATAATTAAATATAAATTTTTCTCAATATATAACAATATTTGATAAATATCACGATAAATAACATTCAACTGTTTGTATTAACATCGTCCTTGTAGTTTTATAAGCTGATAATTAAACTGAAGCAAACATCTTTACTGTGAACTAAATTTACTGTGTATCTTCATTCCTTTTGCTGTCTTTTTTCATTTGATTTTTCCTACTGGGAAGTTAGAATTTCCGAGGAGAAAGCGAACGCACCATTAGGTGATTACAATGGTAGCAATGGAAGCTAACATACCAAGCTAACGTTATCTTAAACAGTTTATTTAGCTGCTGGAGCAGATTAAAACGATGATGCCTCACACTTAGATCATTGTCACTGGTTTTGTCTTCACCCGTCACATTTAGTAAAGTGAAGCCAAACTTTAGAGCGCGTTCATGTTCTTCTAGTCGGGAATTCGGAGTTCCGAGGAGAAAGTGAATGCACCATTAGCGAAACGGAAGCTAACATATCAAGCTAATTATATTTACCTACTGGAGCAGATTAAGATGAGGATGTCTCACTTAGATCGTTGTCGCTGGTTTCATCATCACCCAATTACCCATCACATCTAGTGAAGTGGACCCAAGCTTTAGCCTGCGTTCTTTCTCCATGCTGCTCTGTTTACAACTGGTTCACAGCGAGCGACGACATAACGCTCTTGCGCATGCGCAGCTGTCTTGGCAAGTTCTCGTTATGATGGACGGGTACCGAAACAAGAAACCGTCACGAAATGACGTGAATCGGTGCTCGGTCGGTACTATGGAATTCGGTCGGTACCTTAAAAAGTATCGAATTCAGTACCCATCCCTAGTGTCAATATAATTCAGAGAGGGTGAGAGAGAACAACTAGAACAAAGTC